>NC_047035.1:113398962-113692268 GCF_011762595.2 Tursiops truncatus | reverse complement strand
TTTGATTCCCCACCTGTCCCCAGCCAGGTGCCTCCCCGACGGGGGCCTCTGGGCCTGCACTGGAGGCTGTTGCCTGCACTGACTTGGCTGCAGGCTGGCCTTGCATGGTGCCTGCAGCAGCGCCTGCTTTGCTGAGCTGTTGCACACGCCCTAGACTAAAAAGTGGGGTTTAAGTGATGGGTGACAGGCCCACAAATAGAAACAGGTGGAAGGCTGGCTTATCCCGCCTGGCCCTGGGGTGAGAGCATCTGGAGGAGCCCTGGAGGCCACTCCTCTTTCTCCTGTGGGAGCTAGCTTTTCAAGGGTCTCCCGCTCTGCCATGTCCCGCAGCCTGGCTGCTCCTGCTCTAGAGCTTACTGAAGAGTTAACACAGGGATGGGTCATCAGGCCTGGGGAAATGAGTGTTGCAAATGAACTTTCACAACAGCCCTAGGTCGCTGTTGATAATGTATAGCTCAGTGAACTTGCCTCCTACCCTGAAACAGTGTTTCTTTAACCTTCCTATTCGCTTTCCAGCCAACAAAGGACCCCAAGCCCTTTGTGTGACACCCCCTCCCCTGCATTCCCGCAAATTTAAAACAATCCCCCAAAAAGAACTTCTGGACTAGATAATCGTCCTTTCCTCCTTCATTTTCTATGTGATTATTAGGCTTAGATGACTTCCAGAGAAGACATGAGAGTTATATTAAATACTTTTTCAGGCATGAAACAAGACAACTTGACTACAGATGTCTTCTGGTCTGTCCTTGGCACCCTGGGTGGATTTGCCCGTAATGAAATTGGTAGAGACCAATCCCTGTCCCTGGCACAGCTGTGTTTCCTGGCTGATATGCCACCCTCTGTGTGTGACATGATTGCTGTCACAGATGCTCATGCACTATGGGCTCATGGTCATTCTCACAACTGCCCCAGTGGTGAGTGCTTCCTCTCTCCTGGGGGACAGTGGACCTTGAACCTCTCCCCTCTAGAGTGGCTGCCATTGTGTTTATGGGTCTCCACACATCATCCCTTCTCTATAACTGCCTTGCTTAGTTGTGTGGCCCCATTGCCTCCGAGGTGCGAGAGTGACCTTGACCTGATTTATGGAACCATGAAACCGCATAGACTGTAGGGACTTTAATGTCTGTACCAAATTTAACCTCTCAAGGCCTTATTTATGAAATGAATTAGATGGGATATGTTTAATTATAGCCTTAGCGTTAAATTTCACTACTATTATTAAATGTCTGTTAAGTCCTTGTGTAGATTGACGTAGTCTCCATAACCTCAGTGAGATAGATGTCACCCCATTTTATAGATGAGGGTACATGGTAATACAGCTTGAGTTTGGACCCAGATCTGCTGACTCTGAAGCCAGTGTTCTCTCCTGCAACATGGTACTTCATCTAGCAGGAGATCAAGACAGGTATCCATGTGGGGCCTGTACTGGGGTCACAGTCTAAGAACCAGACTTTGGGCTCTGAACCCACGTCTGTTTTTCCATACCCCAATCTTTCCTTTGAACAGACACCTTAGAACTGCAAGACTGGGATTGCATGGCACTGCTCAGGAGATAAGTTATGGGGTCTGGGCCAGTTGGTACAGGCCTCTCCTGTCCATGTCACCAGTTAACACTGGCCAACAGCTTCCCCTCTTACCTGTCCACTGCTTTCTCCTTTATCTCACTGATGCAGTTGATGTCCCTTAACTAAGGGCTAGGCAGTACCAGGTATGGTTCTCCTTCCTGTTCATGTTTCCTGTCCTTTTGGGCTGCATGCATTCCATTCTTGCAGGAAGAAAACCGTTAACCTAGCAAATTCTGACACTCATCTTCTTATCCTGTCAAGTTAATGAGGTGGTATTACTGATTCTTCCCTCACCCATCATTCTCTAAGATGCTGGTAATTGCATTATAACCCTCTAAAGCTTAAATTTTCTTCCTAATTCTTGGTGTTATCTGAGCCAGGTGGTCTGTAAATAACTCAGTGGCTTTCTCATGGGTGTTTTAATCATTTGATTTAATTAAATGTCTTGTTAAACTTACCTGCGTGTTTTCACAGGCACCTTTCTCTTCACATGGCTACTCCTCCTGACCGCAAAGCTCGCCAATTTTCCACCTGCCTGCTTAGAACGCGGTCAAGCCGCGTGACGTTGGCTTTGTTTGACCTCAGTTTTCCAGCACTGCTCAGTGTGCTTGCACGGCATGCCATTGGACAGGCTGGTAGCATCCCTGTGTCCGAAGCCAAGGAAGCACTCCATGTGTGCATGGAGGCCAGGCATGAAGCCTGGTAGTAACCACCAGACAGCCATGTGAGGAGGGAGGCCTGTTCCTTCCTGTGAGCTGTGTTCATGAGGCAGCGTGGTCAAGTCCTGCCAGGGAGCTGTGTAGGCCCGGGAGCCCCGGGGGCCCCAGCCTCTTCATGTTTCCATGCCCAGGCACTAGAGCCTGCCACCATATTATCTCCCTCCACCTCCACCGCCAATCAAAAAGTCCTTCCAATATCAATAGATCCTTCCAGAACGGAAGAATCACTTTCCCCTCGGTTGGAGGGGAAGCAGTAGCGGTTGATGTTTGAAATCCTCCACACATCCCTAAGTGGGCTTTCATCACCCTGCCTCTTTGCATCTTCCTGAAGGACAGACTTAGCCAATTAACCTAAGGTACCTTCCCCTCTTCCTTGCCTCCCCTCCCCCTAAACCTTACAGATAGCTCGTGAGGCTGAGGCAGCCATGTTCCACCTCAAGCTGTTTGAAGAACTTGCGCGAGCCTCAAGTCGCTCCACAGACCTCATGGAAGCCATGGCCATGGGCAGCGTGGAGGCTTCTTATAAGTGTTTAGCGGCAGCTTTGATAGTTCTGACGGAGTCTGGCAGGTAGGGCCCTGAGGGCAGGTAACTTCCAGCCGTTCTAGAAGACAGCCAGGGCCCAGCCCTGCACCTGGGGCCCGCACTCAGGACCTCTCCTCTCACCTGCAGGAAGCTAGCCAGGGAGTCAGGGCAGGCCAGGACCGCAGGGTCCTTCAGCTCGGCAGGCACAGCGACGTCACAGGCGCCTGGTGAAGGGCTGGTTCCTGCGAGTCTTGATCTCGCTTAGCTCAGAACCTCCAGCGATTGGGCTCTTCTTGGCCTCTGCACCCAGGGACATGCCCCTCACCAGCTGTCTGTGCGACTCTTCCCCTCCCTCTCCCGTGTGACACGGCTCTGACAAAGCTCTGTCCCCCTCTCGTCCCTCTGGACCGATGTTGCCCCTCCCTAGATTGCCCGTGAGGCAGAGGCTGCCATCTACCATTTGCAATTATTTGAGGAACTCCGCCGCCTGTCGCCCATTACCAGTGACCCCACCGAAGCCGCCGCCGTGGGTGCCGTGGAGGCGTCCTTCAAGTGCTGCAGTGGGGCCATAATCGTCCTCACCAAGTCTGGCAGGTAGGAGGTGGCAGCGGCTCCCTGGGAACGCCCAGCTCGGCAGCACCTTTCCTTGGGGGTCCTGGGAGCAGTGCACTAAACGGTGCTCAGATGGCACCAAGCCAAGGTAAGACCCCTCAGCCTGTGCCCGGGACCCTGCAGGGACGGAGCTCCCCTGGCCCCGTGGCCAGGCTCTGGGAGCGAGCAGAACCCCTGCCCTGGGCCTGAAGGACAGGATCCCAGGCAGTGCTCATAGGCGTGTCAGACCATTTGGGTCCAAAGCAAGTTTATACCCTCACGATGAACTAGAGACTTAATTACATAGACAGACAGACTGATGACAAATGGTTGATACTTAAAAGCTGTTTTTCTCAAAAAGTAAAGGATAACCAGTTTTGCTTATTCTGGTTGCTCTGTGCTCTTTAAAAAGTTCAGTGTGGAAAATTAGTGCTGTTTGCTGACATGCTGTTTGGTTGGTGCACCCGTCCCATCGGTCTTTGAGTCCCAAAGGCAAGTGGGTGCTGCCCAGGAAAGGTCACCGTGGTGTGTTGCTGGCACTTGGGCCGTGCATCCAGGCTGAGGCCTCTGCTCGGCCTCAGGCTCGGGGTCCCTTCCAGATCACTAGGCTGTCGTGCTTCCCTCCCTGGGTCTGGGGTGTGCTCCTCCTCCACAGGGCAGCTAGGGTTTCCTGGAGGAGGCGGGTGGAGAGGAGCAGACAGGCAGCCCCACGCACCAAGGAGCAGCAGGTGGGACTGCCTTTAGGACCAGGACACACGATGTGCAGATTCCCTCAGCAGAGGGCTCAGGATGAAAAGCTCCCACCATTTGGGTTGACCTTTGTGAAAAAGTCCAGCCTTTGCTCCTTGGCTATTTTTAACTCCAGGCTTCTGGGATTTCACTCTCAGCGAGTCCTGACTTTAGCGCTTGCTGCCCTCTGAAAGCCTTGTATGGAGGCCAGGCCTTAACGCAGCGCGCCTTCTGCTGTGACATGGCTTAAGTTTCCCTGACACCTGTTGAGTAGTCCTCACAGTTTGCCTTCCAGGCCCCAGTTCCCCCTGCAGGCCCCTCCACCTCCCGAGGCACATCTGCAGCCACACGTATACAGTGTCAGTGCTGAAGGAAGCACCTGGCGCTGGGGCTGTACAGGGGTCCCCTCCCCCACCGAGGAGCCTTCACAGGCAGAGCCTCCCCCACTGACACTCCCATCCCCTGGTCTTGCCTCCTGGGTAGCCACCTGTATTTCTAAGCCTCACTTAGATACTCAGGTTTGACTGGGGGGCTCTACAGCCCAGTTGCTGGAACTGTTTCAGGGACCCGGGGGGTCACGTGGAGTCAGGAGAGGGCACAGCAATAGGGAAGACTTGCGTTGTAGATTCCAAGGGGGACTGGTGGGCTCTGCTCCTGTTTTCTTGCGAATGTCAAGAGTCAGGTGCTATTCCCATGTTGCTTGGCTTGTAGCTGCTGCCAAGTACGGGCCATGTGGGGGAAGTGGGGGAAACTGACCTTGCTGGGTCGGCATGATCCTGGGGCCCTGGCCTGTTGGGAGCGGGGCAGGGCAGATGGGTAGCATAGCTATGAAGAAGAATTATGTGCTGTGGAAGATACAGGATGAGGAGCCGCCCCAGTCTTGGCAGCAGAGAGCCTCAGGCTGGCATAGGGAGTTGGATTAGAGGGTGAGTTGTTGCTGAAGGCCCTGAGGAGCTTCCTGGGACACTGTTTAACAGTCTTGTCTGCCTGTCCCCCATCTCAGGTCTGCACATCAGGTGTCCAGATATCGCCCCCGGGCCCCCATCATTGCTGTGACCCGGAATCACCAGACAGCTCGCCAGGCCCACCTGTACCGCGGCATCTTCCCTGTGGTGTGTAAGGACCCAGTGCAGGAGGCCTGGGCTGAGGACGTGGACCTCCGGGTGAACTTGGCCATGAATGTTGGTGCGTGGCTCGAGCAAGGGCTAGAGGTGGAGGGGTGGAGAAGGTGGAGAAGGTGCCTGAGCACTGGTCTCTCTGAGACCCTATAGAAAGGGGAACATGTTGGCCTTTGGGTGCAAGAGCCCTAGCTGTCCTCACTGGGAATGTTCTCTGAATCCCTCATCCCATTCCCTGGAGTCCTGGGCTGAGCCCAGGAGGGAAGAGGGGCCTTTGAGTTGTGGGGCTGAGCACCCCACGTTCTCTCCTCACTCTCTTCCAGTCTAGGATCCAAAGCAAAGGATCCTCGATAATCGGGGTTGTCCATTCTTTGGCATCTGCTCATCATTGAGGTTTTTCATAAAATTAGCCAGAGCTCCTACACTTGGGGCCAGCACATGTACAAATTATGTATTCATATGGTCTTTGTCCCAGTATAAGAGTAGGATATCATGTGATGAGAGGAAGCAGCTAGCTGTGACTTTGGGCTGGGCTCTCCACCCTCTAGAGTAGAATATGAATGATGTCCAAAGGTCCCTTCCAGCTCTGCTATCTGAGCCATACGGATATATCAAGGCTTCCCTCATCCCCTTTGCCTGGGCTGTGAGGCTAGCGCCACCTTGTGGTGTAAGGGAGTAAAGGCCCGTCAGCCCTGCTTAGCTTCCTCCGACTGGGGGCAGTCTCCCAGGTGCATACCTTCTTCACATGATTCTTCACTCACCAGCCCCTCTTCTCTTCCTCCAGGCAAGGCCCGAGGCTTCTTCAAGAAGGGAGATGTCGTCATTGTGTTGACCGGGTGGCGCCCTGGTTCTGGCTTCACCAACACCATGCGTGTAGTTCCTGTGCCGTGATGGGCCCCGGAGCCCCTCCTCCAGCCCCTGTCCCATCCCCCTTCCCCAACCCATCCATTAGGCCAGCAATGCTTGTAGTGCTCACTTGGGGCTGTGGTGTGGCACTGGTGGGCTGGGATGCCAGGGAAGAAGATTAATGCCTCTGTGAAACACGGCTGTTTTTAAGACCCTGCTTGGGTGGGGTAGTTCAGAGCTGGGCCACCCATCATGTGGCCCCATCCGAGCAAGGGACGAAGGAGGGGTGCAGGCAGGACTGGAGGCCCCAGAGCTTCACAAAGAGGGCAACAGCTCCTGCTTCTCTTCCTTTGTGTACTCGATTCAGTTCCTGTAGAAAATGGATACCCGGAGAACTCCCAGCCCTGGCGTGGGATCAGGAGATAGTCGGCTAAAAGTAGGGGCCTTAGGGAATAGGGCAGAGGTTCCAGTTTAAGCAGACTCTGGCCCTGGCCCTTACTTGGTTCTCCAGCCCCCCTCAGCCTCCCTCACTCCCACCTTGTGCACTGTGCACTTCTGTTCCTTCACTCCACTCGACTGTTGCTGCAGACAAACACTCCACCCTCCACCTTCCATTTCCCTCACTACTGCAGCCGCCTCCAGGCCTGTTGCTATAGAGCCTACCTGTATGTCAATAAACAACAGCTGAAGCACCTGTTTCCTCTTTTTTCTGATGGGGGGGCGGGTGGTTGAACCCTGCCCTCCAAGTAGGGTGAAAATGGCAAGAGCCCTGTGGCTCCTGGTGAGTACTCCTGTGTAACAACTCAGGCCACCTGCCATCCTGTTCCCTGGGGTGCAGAGGTGCTGGGGAAGCAGTCGCTGACTGTCTTGAGAATATAGGTTACCCTTTTCAGCACCCTGGGGTCTAAAAGGTCCTGCAGCTGGGGAAATTTTAACAGCTTATTTGGACCAAAGATTGGAGAAGGCAGCAACAAGGCCCCCTCCCTCCTGCTCATGGGTAAACCAGGAGTGAAGTGGCCCTTGTCCTGCCCCTCCGCCTTAGGTCTTCCTGCAGTAGAGGCCCTTGATATGAGACCAAGTTCTGCTCCCAGTTTCCAGAATATTTGTGGAACCCTGGGCTCCCTTTGTGCCCCTTCTGTTTTCGAATGTCCTCTCTCCATGATAGAGCAGGGTCAAGGAAGGGGGAGAGGGTTGGGAATGGAACTAAATCTGGCTTGCACCTTTCCTCTCTCCTGACCACTCTGAAGGACCAAGCCTTTCCTGGTGGGGATAAGAGGGAAGGAGCCCAGAGGCCAGGTTCATTGTCACACTGAGCTCTTCTGCCTGTGCTTTGCTACTCGATTTCTGGCCATCTGCAGTCCCTTTCCAGACACCTCCAAAAGATTTTTGCCTGGGGAGGCACTGAAAAGTCCCCAACTCGGGAAAGCGCATGAAATCATTACAGCTCCGGAGCTGTTCAAAATTCGCACTGGTGTTCCCTACTCATGTCCTCACTTCTCTGGTGTGGAGAGAAATTGAAACTGCCTTGGAGCTTAGCGTTGGGAGGTTTTGGGAGGGATGGGTTTCTGCAAAGGACTTCGGGCTCCGAGACTAAATGGCTAAAGAGGGAGAACCTGGAGCAGGCACCCAAGGCCCTCGCTGGGAAGGGCAGAGCGTGCAGACCCAGGCCGTCCTCCGGGATAGGATCCGAGCAGAGCTCGGGGCCCCACCTGGATCTGGAGAGAGGGAGGAACAACCAATGGGCTGTGCCCGTCCCGTGCGAGCAGCCAATAGGCGGTAGGGGGCGTGTCATCCGAGGCGGTCGGGAGTGGGCATTCGGTCGTGCGGCGCGGTCTCCGGCGCTCGCTGGAGGCTCCGCGATGACTGCTCTGAGCCCGGGCGAGGCCGCCAAGGCGGGCAGGTAAGGGGCTGCGACCCGCGGACCGGGCTCCAGGGCCCAGGGGCCAACTCGAAGGGACGCTGCCCGGCGGGACCCGGAGGCCGCTGCGCCTCGGCGCGTTCTACCCGCGGGGCAGGCGCTTCCTGGCCCTCCGGAATGCGGGCTTCACTCCAGAGCTGCGCTGCGCGGGCCCTGGCGCTTCCCGGGCTAAGAGGTGTTCGCGCTGGGGCAGGATGTCAGGCTGTAGGCGCTTCGCGCGAGGGGCTCGAACCTGTCGGATGAGGGACATCCAGGCGGTATCAGGGAGGTGGAGGGCACCCCCCCCACCTCGGGATACCTCCTGTGGTCCATCACCCTCCTCCGCCGCCGTCGCTGGGCATTCATTGATTCATTCCCCAGCCATATCGACCCCCAGTCCTGACTGCCCCCCACCCGAGGGCTGGCGCTTCCCTTCTGGCCCCCGAAAGGGTCAGCCTCTCTCTTCCAAACGGGTCTGTAGCGGCGCTCGGTTGCCCGGGAGGCAGCCTGGAGCTGCCCCAGGACGACTCGGCCGCACCCATCCCTCAGGCCCTTCGCCGTCGGACAGGCTGGGGCCAGTCTCTCAGCCTCGAGATCTGTTCCACAGTAACCCTCGGAGGAAGGAAAGTTCTTGCAGCTGGGCAAGGGGCAGGGAGGCAGGGCAGGCAGGAGGTGATATTTCAGGTGGCACCAAGAATTGTGGCCTCTGCCCCATGAAGTCTTGGGGCCCTGCAGGTAGGATTATTTGTGGAAGGCAGAGCCAGTGGATGAAGCTGTAAGTTCCTGCCCTTGCCCCAGTCCCAAAGCCCACAGCCTGAGCTCTGAAGGCTGGCCATCTAGCACTGGGGCAGATAGGGTGAATGTGGTGTGAGCTCAGTGCCCAGTCCACACAAGTACATGGAACTGGTGGAATGTTTTTGTTTGTTTGTTTGTTTTTTTAAGAAGATGTTGGGGGTAGGAGTTTTTTAATTTATTTATTTTTGCTGTGTTGGGTCTTCGTTTCTGTGCGAGGGCTTTCTCTAGCTGTGGCAAGCGGGGGCCACTCTTCATCGCGGTGCGCGGGCCTCTCACTATCGCGGCCTCTCTTTTTAGAGCACAGGCTCCAGACGCGCAGGCTCAGTAGTTGTGGCTCACGGGCCTAGTTGCTCCACGGCATGTGGGATCCTCCCAGACCAGGGCTCGAACCTGTGTCCCCTGCATTAGCAGGCAGATTCTCAACTACTGCGCCACCAGGGAAGCCCCCTGGTGGAATGTTTAAGGGCTCCCTCTGTCCTGTCTTCAAAGAGGCTGGTGAGGCCCTACCCCACTGGCATTTGCCCTTCTTTGCTTTGCTTGCCCCACTCATCCTTGCAGGAATCAGGCTCCTAGGGAATGAGAGAATGTCCCGACAATCCGTGACGGCTTTGCCCCAGTGTACACCCCCTAGCTGGCTCTGAAGTCCAGTTCCTTTCAGAGCGAAGACTTATGGGGTTGCAGGGAGAGGTGGCATAGAGGGTGTCCTTCCCATCCTGCAGTGAGGGGGCCAGTATGCTCCTTCCGCAGTCCTCTGACCATGCTGACAGACACTCTCAGGTCTGAGGTTATGGTTTGACAGGACCAGTTAAGCAGTGCACATCTCTGGGGCAAATGGGCAGATCTAGAGTGCATCATGTCAGCGCAGAAGCTGACAGAAGCTGCTCCTGAGTTTGCAGGAGCATTTCTGCTGGGGCCAAATCCAAGTTCTCCTTCCTGACTTGCCTTTGGGAGAATTTTCTGAATAGCCTAGAGGGGACAGCCCAGGTCCTATCCATGCCTTGTTGTTACTGGTTGCTTTGAAATTTCTGAGCTTAGGCGAGTCTTCAAAGCCTTAGTGCAGACCAGAAGGATCTGTGTGCCAACCCATCCACCTAGGATGACCCCCTGAGGCTGAGGTCAGCAGTACTCAAGATGGGCTATGCCAGCCAGCCTCCCTGAACCTCCTCCACATGCCTGTGCTTGGGTGGGCCCCCCTAGTCCTTAACCTGGTTAAGTCGTGGCTTTGGCCCTTGAATGCCACATACCATACTTATCAGACCAGCATAAAGAGCCTGTCTCATAAGAAGTTCCTATTTTGCTGTGACCTGGGACAAGTCCCCTCTCTGGGCCTGCTTTGCCGTCATAAGGTAAGGAGATTGGATTGTAGGCTCCTTAAAGGCCTTCTCCATGCAGCTATTCAGTGACTCTGCTAACTAGCCTGTTTCCCCCTTGATTTCTGAAGGTATTTTATCTCTTTACATAATTACTTCGTTGCTATGACTACCTATGGAAAGCCCATGAAGTCGAGACCCATGCAGCATTCCACTTTGGTGTCGAGTGTCTGAGTCCGGACACCAGAAAATAATTTGCTTTTCTCCTTTCCTGAGAAGTGAAAATAATTCCCCCCAATTCTGCAGCCATCTCTTATGCAAGGGTAAGTTTGGCAAGAAGTCAATCTTGGCCACTGTGCTGCTATTCACCTGGGCCACAGGGCACCAGTCTGTCACCACATGTTATCACCAACCTTTGAAGCTTTGATTAATTCCCCTGCTGTTTACTAACGTAGGAAAGGAAGGAGGAGGGGGAGGGCAGAAGCCCCCCGGGAACGGAGCTTCCTTTGTAATTAAGAAGTACCTGCCTCCCCAGGGAGTCCCTGCCAGCTACAGCGTGAAGGAAGGCACTGTTCCCACGAATATAAGCCTCCGCGGGGCAGGCTGGTGTCTCCCTTCTCCCCACGACAACTACACATTTTCATTAGTTTACAAATGCCTGGTCATAATTTAGGGCTGGAGTGTTTTAATAACCTGTGGAGGTTGAGCCGATCTTTAAGTCCTTGTCCTAAGTCAGAGTTTCCTCAGATGATGTTTAAAACCACTAGAAAATCACATTGTTAATTTTTAAATAGGACGTTGGTTTTGGCTGGGACTATTTTTTAAAACTATGAACTAAAGGGGAAAACATAATTTTTCGAGGCAGGAGCCTGCCGTGTCCCCCTTTGCCTGGCAAAGTAATAAAGCTATCCTAATCTATTTCACCCTCAAAAAAATATGGACTAAAAAGCATATAAAGAATTAGTTTAAATCAAATACAAATTGCTTTTCCTTCTGACGTGTTGACCTGGCACATCATGGTATATTAAATAATTGTCAAAATCATCCTGGTATTTCATTTCACTGGTGTCTTGGGGTCATCGTTGGTGGCTTAGGGTCAGAACAGCAGCATGGGTGGGATGTCTGAGCAAACAGCTGTGACTGGTTGTAAGAATGTTTTTCTCACTCCTTCGTGTAAAGAAAAAAAATTAAATATTTCTAATTTATGTTAACATTAATCAAATTATTTGAAACTTGCCCATAATCACCAGGGCCACACAAAATGTTATATTTTAAATAATTTTTGAATTTGAAGGACTATTCAACAATTTTGTTTTGAAATAACCTAGTGACAATACCTCAGAATCGATATTCATATTCATACTGGGCTTCTTTGATTACCAAACAAGTTGGAAATGTTTATATATTTAATTGTTACCTCTTTTCATTGTGGAGAATTTCAAACACATACACAAGAAGAGTAGTATAATAAGCAGCATGTGCCCATCACCCAGCTTCAACAATTATCAAGTCATGGGCCTCCCTTCTCCCTCCCTCCTGGATTATTTTGAAGCAAATCTAAGATATATTATTTCACCCACAGTTATTTCAGTGTGTACCTATAAAAGATAAGGTCTTTTAAAAATATAACTACAATACCATTTTCACACCTGAAAAATAACAATAACTTCTTAAAATCATCAGGTAGCTAGTCGGCAAAGTTCCCACATCATCTAGTAAATGTTTTTGTGCCATTTTAAAAACTTTTATAAGGCTCCAAATGAGTTTTATACAATTGGCTGAAACATTGAATCTATATATCTGTGTCTCTAGTAGTCTCTTGTAATGTATAAATTCCCCTTCTATTTCTTCTTTTTTCCTTGCAACTTATTTGTCGGAAAAAATCTTTTTTTTTTTTTCCTATACCCTTCACCAGTTTGCTGGTGCTGTTTAAAAATGTTCCTCTGACTCTTGTATTTCCTATAGATTGGCAGCTGGATCTAGACATTGATCAGATTCAGGAGGTACTGAACACTTGAGGAAACACATAAGGTCTGGTTATTTCTCTTTGGGGCATGTTAACAGCCATTGATGATTATTTCATGTAAACCCATTATTTCATGTAAACCCATTATTTCCTTAGGGATTGCAAAATGGTATTACTCCAATTCTATCACTCTTTCATTATTTATTAGCTTGAATATTTCTATAAGAGAAATGTCCCTTCTTCAACTATTTGGTTACCCCAATACTAGAAAGGGAGAATAAATCCTCAGCTCTTTCCTTTTATTTACAGGTTTTCAAAATAATGAGATGGGTCTCTAGTAATCACCAAAGGTGACCAATGAGTCATTTTGGTATTATTATGATCTCATGGATTTAAACATATTTGATGTGTTTTAGCGCACTGTAGACATTATTCTTATTGATGCTCAAATTGTCCCATCTTGCTCTATCTTCAGGTTGGCTCCTGAATACTTGTGCCATCACCACAGTCTTTTTTTATTTTTTTTTGCGGTATGCGGGCCTCTCACTGTTGTGGCCTCTCCCGTTGCGGAGCACAGGCTCCGGACACGCAGGCTCAGCGGCCATGGCTCACGGGCCTAGCCGCTCCGCGGCATGTGGGATCCTCCTGGACCGGGGCACGAACCCGCGTCCCCTGCATCGGCAGGCGGACTCTCAACCACTGCGCCACCCGGGAAGCCCCCACCACAGTCTTTGATGGCTTCCTTGCTTTCTGGTATGATTAGATATTTTAGGCCCATTTGTGTATTTCCTGCCCCAAATCTGGAATCAGCCATTTCTCTAAGGAACACTGGTTCCCTTTTGGGAAATTGCATGACCATAATCTAAGCACCAGGGGTGTTCATTGCTAGCTGAGTATTTATTTTTTTTAAAGTCATCAGTTTTGAAGTTTATCTTTTAAACCCATTTGATTGCTGATCAAATTAAAGTTGTATTTCCTATCATTTTGGGAGTCATAGGCTATATTAAAAATATAGCACAGCAGAGGGACTCAGCCATACACATACATGTATCCGTGAAGAAACTTTAAATTATACTTGGCAGTTCTTTTAATAATCTCTCTCTCTCTCTCTTTTATTTTACATAATGAGAATTGAAGCCCGCAGGAATTGGCAAACTGTGGTCAGCAGGCCAAATCCTGCCCATTGTCTGTTTTTGTAAATAGAGTCTTACAGTCGTGCCCATTTAAAAAAAAAAAAAAATCTAATGAAAGTGAAATATTCTCTTTCCGGAGACATGTTCCTTTGTTTAGACACAACAGTTTTGCCCCAAATTCCAGGAGTTCACAGACCTTCCCTGCAACCCTTGCCTGGATTCCACGGTCCATTAGACTGTCAACTGGGCTCCATAATGATGGAGGAAGACTTGGGAGGACTGGAAATAACCAGTTGGCCCCATGTAAGAGCAGCAGATGGGAAAGCTAATGGGTCTTGCAGTATCAGATCCAGGAGAAGAGAGATTAGGAGTAGTCATTGCAGAGACTCTGCACTGGTCACACCAGCAGTGAAGATCTGGTTTTATCAAGAAAGGAACATGATGTCAAAAGTTTGTTCTTTGGTGAAGGATCAGTAGATAGAGAGAGGTCCATCTGGGTGTTGGAAAGAACTTTCTAATAATCAGAACTTCAGTGACATACCTGATAGATCACAGTTACATGTAGGCGCACGTTTTGAAATGTCTTGTGCCTAATTGCAACTTTACCCTTTTTTCACCCACTTGAATATTTACTTCCTTACACTAAGTTCCTTGATATGGATAACACTGAGTAAGGTTGTTTTATTCCCCCCTTTTAAGTTATTCTCGGTTACGTAGTTACTGTGATATAATAATAGGAAGAGCCTGAGCTTTCAGAAAGACCTGGATTCAAATCCTTGCTCCACAAGTTACTGCTGAGTTACTACTGGCTCTGAGCCTCCCTCTCTTCTCTATAAAACAGAGTCACATCTGGCCTACTTCAAAGATTCTCAGGCTGTGTAATGGCCTGGTACACAGTAGATGCTCACCAAAAATGAGTTTCCCTGCAGTTCCTCCAGTTTTGAGAATCTGAGACCAGGTCTCTCTGATGATTCAGACCCAGCTGTAAGAAAAGCTTGGTCTTTTTTTACTATTCAAGGTGCAAAGTTCATTTTTTAAAAATAAACTTTTTAATCTTTAGATAATTGTAGATTCACATGCAATTGTGTGAAATAATACAAAGATCTCGTGTACATTTCCCCCAGTTTTTCCCAGTGGTAATATCCTGCACAACAATAGCACAACCAGAAAATTGACATTGATATAATCCCTTTGACCTTATTCAGATTTCACCAGTTTCACATGCATTCATTTGTGTGTGTGTGTGTGTGTGTGTGTGTGTTTAGTTTTGTACAGTTTTATCACATGTGGGAATTTGGCAAAGTTCATTTTTAAAATCAAGGTTTCTTTTTCTGTTGGATTCTGAGGGTTTTCATGTAAGAAGCATGTTTTAGAAATTTGGAATTTAAGAAGTGTCTATTAGTTAACATTGCTGTGCCTTTGGAACAAGTTTCTTTCTTTCTGTGTCTTTCTCCTTTTTTTTCATTCTCTCACCAAATGAAAATAGTTTATTGTGATCGTAAAATTTAGGCAAAGTATACTACAGAAAATTATAAAGAAGAAAAGAAACACCTGCAATCCCAACTCAAGGAGGAAAATAATGTTAGAATTTTGGTGAGCATCCTTCCCAATATATTTTATAATACATGCTGTTCTATATAATGTTTTTTCCAATGTTCTATAATGCTATCCTTTGTGGTAGACTTATTTTGAATAAGTTTTAAAAAATAATGATAAATATCATTTTAATAGTTACATAGCCTTTCATTCTTCGAATAAACCATAATTTGTTCATGCCCTATTGTTTTTTTCCTCTTCTACAAGTGTAGTGAACTACACTTCAGTGCACATTCTTATACATTTAAATTTGTGTTCAATTATTTCCTAAGAATAAATTGTTAGAAGTGGAATTTGTGGGTCTATTGAGTATCTACATACAAATGTATGTACGTTTTCACACACTGCCCTCTCACACAGGGGTGTGTGAGACTGCCCATTCAGCAACATGTTGATCAACAGTAGATGTTATTAAACTTTTAAGCCTTTGAAATTTAATAAGTAAAAATATCCCTTCTATTTCATTTTTAAATATCTTTATTATTTTTGTTGATTTTAAAAGTATTACACCCTGTTATAATAAGTTCAAACAAAACAGAAACTATTGAGAATGAATTCTTCCCTGAGATATAATCACTGTTGTTTGATATAGAACTTTTAATTTTATAAATGGGTTATATCTTGGTTACTTATATGTACTTTTCACTAAACAACATATTTTGGACTTTTTTCCAAATTAGCACATGCAGCTGTACTCTAGTCTTTTAGTCAATTGCATAGGACTCTGTTATATTGATAAAATATTATTTTGGTATTTCCACCTTTTCCTTCATACTTGTTAACTAAAGGAATATAAATTTTTGCCTACTTGTCCATTTATTTCCTTATACCAAGTTCCATGAAATGGAGTTGTAGGATCAAAGGATTTACATTTCTTAAATAATTTGATATATGTTAGAAATGTTAACTAAGTTTTAAGTCTCATCATGGAAAATAAGAATGCTTATTTTCCACATCCTGTAATATTGAGCACTATAATTTTTTTAGTGTTTACCAGTAAGATAGGTAATAGAGATATTTCTTTTTTTGTGACTTACCTGTTCATATTCTTTACCCACTTTTCTATTAGATTGTTTACCTTTTTCTTTCTGACTTGGACGAGTCATTATCATTTAAAAATACCAATCCTTTGTTGTTTACATCACCTTTTAAATTTTAATTAATTTATTTATTTTGACCACATTGTGGTATGTGGGATCTTAGTTCCCTGACCAGGGATGGAACCCATGTCCCTGCAGTGGAAGTGCAGAGTCTTAACCACTGGACCACCAGGGAAGCCCCCTGCCAGTTTGAATTTTGATGTACAAAGGTTTTTAATTTTTATGCAATTAAATCTTTTATGTGTTCTAGGTTTTATATCTTGCTTAGGAAGACCTTTCTCGGTATGTTAATATTCTCTTCTATTTTATTTTAGTTTTTTATTGGCTTAGAAAATATTTGGATGTTTAATCTACCTGGGATTTATTTTTGTGAATGGTGTGAGGTAGCCAGTTGCCCCAAGAACATTTATTGGTCAATCTGTTCTTTCCTTACTTATTTGAAACAGCTTCTTTCTTATATACTAAATTCTCAGATGCCCATAGATCATCTTCTAAACTCCCCTTATATTCTATTGATCTATTCATCTTTTCCTAAACTAGTAAGTATTTTAATTGCTCCAGCTTTGTAGTTTATTCTGACATCTGGTAGGGCAAAGCCCTTGCATGACATTTGGGATAAATTCGCTTCTTTAGAACTTTCAATCTTCCCACTCAGGAGCAGAGTTTATCTCTCCATTTATTCAAGGCTTCTTTCGTGTCATTTAAAAAATGTCTGTGATTTTCTTCTCATAAATTGCTCTACATTTTAAGAGTTTATTCTTGGGTAACTTATATGTATTGCCATATGAATAGAATCATTTCCCCAAATATATTTTATAACTGTTTATTGCAGGTCTACTGAGAAACTATTGATTTTTATATTGATCTTGTAACCACTAGAATAACAATTAACTCCATGAGAGTGTATTGTGTGTCTATCCTTATCACAGCTCTGCCTAGCCCATGGCCCAAATATAAGAATATCTGGGCCACTTTCTTATGATTTTTCCAGTTGATGACGTATCCCCTAGTTAGTTTATGTTACCATCTTTCAAACAATAATCATTGCTTTTTATTGGGGTGGCCAAAAAGTTCGGGTTTTTGGTAGGACGGTAGGAAACCCGAACCAACAATTTGGCCAGCCCCAATAACGTATGAACCTTGGATTTCTTTTTCGTGCTTTTGTGCAATGGCTAGAACTTCCAGAACAATGTTGAATAACAGTGGCGAGAGCAGGCATTCCTAGGGGGTTTCCACCAGTTGGACAATCTGGGGTTCTCCCTGGAGGGAGGAGAGGGTTCTCCCTGGGAGCTTACCAGGACCCAGTAAGCTCTTTAAGAGTAGGTCATCACCCGGGAATCCGAACCCTTAGACGAGCACGGCTTGGGAGAGCCCGGTAGCAGAAGCCTGTGGCAGGGCGCGGAGCTGGACCGTCCTGGGACGTCCCAAATCCGGGCCAATACCAGGTTTGGGTCCCGGAAGGGGTGCGGGCTCCCTTTCCAGGGAGCAGAGGTGTCGGCATGGTTGCTGTTTTTCCAATAGCCCTCCAGTCTACGCAAGCTTTTGCTCTTCCGCTTACAGACGCATCGGCCCCCGCCAAGGGGTGGGCAGGGCAGGGCC
Source organism: Tursiops truncatus (assembly GCF_011762595.2). NCBI lineage: Eukaryota > Metazoa > Chordata > Mammalia > Artiodactyla > Delphinidae > Tursiops > Tursiops truncatus. The sequence continues at coordinate 113,674,781 of NC_047035.1, read as the reverse complement.
GGGCGGGCTGGCGCGGGGCCCTGCGGTGCTGGAATTCTGGGTGTGGCTGCCCTCTCGGCGCCGGGTGGCGCTGGGCTCTCCAGCCCTTCCAAGGGCTGGCGCAGAAAATGGACTTGTGGTTCGCGGGCTGCGGCAGAGATGCGCCAGGGGTGAGGAGCGTCAGGTGAGGATGGCTGGGGAAGGCTGGACCAGGCGGGGAAGCTGCGGGCAAGGGCAGCACCCACTCCCTCCCCGACTGTGGACACCCCGCCCAGGGAATCAGGAGAGGGAGGTACAGTCCCATGCCCCAGAATCTCCGTGGTCTTTTCACTGGGAGGAAGGCAGGATCCGAGGTTGGTGGGGCGCTGAGCTGGCCGGTGTCCTGGGCTGCCGGCTGTGCTCGGCAGCATCCTCACTTGTGCTCAGACGCCTCTCACAGTCCGTCCCTGGGATGCAGTCAGCAGCGTGGGAGAGAGAAAGGAGGGGCAGGGCTTTAGCACCCGAGTCTGGATTCAGACCCCCAGTAGGGCACCAAAACGGTCCTGGCTAAGGCTGCAGATCCCCTCCTTGTTGCTAAAGTTACTTAGACTGCCTTCCAGTCCTCCCGCTGTTTGGCCTCTCAGCAAACTTCACTGCTTTCCCATTCCTCCTTTTTGAAGTACTCTTTCGGCTTCCATGACAACCTATACACCTGGTTGTTTGTTGTTTTTTTTTTTTTTTTGCGGTACGCGGGCCTCTCACTGCTGTGGCCTCTCCCGTTGCGGAGCACAGGCTCCGGACGCGCAGGCCCAGTGGCCATGGCTCACGGGCCCAGCCGCTCCGCGGCATGTGGGATTCTCCCGGACCGGGGCACGAACCCATGTCCCCTGCATCGGCAGGCGGACTCTCAACCACTGTGCCACCAGGGAAGCCCCACACAGTCTTTAAGTGCTGTAATTCTTGAGGTCCCAGGCTACTCTCCTTCCCCTCCCTCTTCCCCATCCTCCTAGTGGAGATATAATTCACACACCATAAAATTCATCCTTTTAAAGTGTGCCGTTCAGTGGCTTTTACTGTATTCACAAAGTTGTGCAACCATCATCACTGTCTAATTCTGGAACAGTTTCATCACCTCCAAAAGAAACTCTATGTGCATTAGTCACTTCCCATTTCCCCTTCCCTCCAACCCCTGGCAACTACTAATCTACTTTCTGTCTCTGGATTTGCCAATTCTGGACATTTCCTGTATGTGGAATCATACGATATGTGGTCTTTTGTAACTGGCTTTTCATTTAGCATAATGTTTTTCAGGTCCATTCATGTTGTAATATGTATCAGTACTTCATTCCTTTGTATGGCTGAATTATGTTCCACTGTATGGGTATACCACATTTTGTTTATCCATTCATCAGTTGGGTATTTGGGTTGTTTCCATTTTTTGGCTATTATGGTAATAAATATCATAATTCTATGAGCATTCCTTTTTTAAAAAACTTTAAAAAACTGAAGTATAGTTGATTTACAATGTTGTGTTAATTTCTGCTGTACAGCAAAGTGGTTCAGTTATACATACATATACATTCTTTTTAATATTCTTTTCCATTATGTTTTGTCACAGGATATTAAATATAGTTCCCTGTGCTCTACAGTAGGACCTTGTTGTTTATCCATTCTATATATAATAGTTTGCACCTGCTAATCCCAAACTCCCAATCCATCCCTCCTCCACCCCCTTCCCCCTTAGCAATCACAGGTCTATTCTCTATGACTGTGAGTCTGTCTCACAGAGAAGTTCATTTGTGTCATATTTTAGACTGCACATATGAGTGATATCATACGGTACCTGTCTTTCTACTTCTGATTTCACATAGTATGATAATCTCTAGGTCCATCCATGTTACTGCAAGTGGTATTATTTCATTCTTTTTTGTGGCTGAGTAATATTCCATTGTGTATATGTACCACATCTTTACCCATTCATCTGTTGATGGACATTTAGCTTGTTTCCATGTCTTGGCTATTATAAATAGTGCTGCTATGAACATAGGGGCGCATGTGTCTTTTTGAATTGTAGTTTTGTCTGAATATATGCCCAGGAGTGGGATTGCTGGATCATATGGGAATTCTATTTTTAGTTTTCTGAGGAACCTCCATACTGTTTTCCATAGTGGCTGTACCAGTTTACATTCCCATCAACAGCGTAGGAGGGTTCCCTTTGCTATGAGCATTCTTGTACAAGATTTTGTGTGCACATATATTTTCAGTTTTCTTGGGTATATGTACCTAGGAGTAGAATTGCTGCATCATATAGTAAACGTTTAACCATTTGAGTAACCACCAAACTGTTTTCCAAAGCAGTTGCACCAATTTACAATCCCACCAGCAATGTGTGAGGGCTCCAGTTTCTCCTTATCCTCACCAGCACCTGATATGAATTACAGTCTCTCGGGGGTGTGAAGTGGTATCACATTGTGGTTTTGATTTGTATTTCCCTGATGACTAATGATGTTGAGCATCTTTTTGTGTACTTATTGGTCATCTGATATCTTCTTTGGAAAGATGTTTATTTAAACATTTGCCCATTTTTAGTTGGATTATTTGTCTTTTTATTTTTCAGTGTTGAGTTCTTTAAAAAGATTTTAATTGTGGTTAAGAAAAACACATAACATAAAATTTACCATCGTAACCATTTCTAAGTTCATTTGTACAGTTCAGTAATGTTAAATATACGTATTCATATTGTTGTGCAACCAATCTCCAGAACTTTTTCACCTTGCAAAGCTGAAACTCTATACCCGTTAAATAACTCTCCATTCCGCCCCCCTCCTCCAGCCCCTGGCAACCACCATTCTACTTTCTGTTTCTATGAATCTGACTACTCTAGCTACTTCACATAGGCGGAGTCATACAGCATTTATATTTTTGTGACTGACTTTTTTCACTTAGCATGACATCTGCAAGGTCATAAGAGTTTTTCATATATTCTAGATACTAGTCCCTTATCAGATGTATGATTTACAAATATTTTCTCTCATTCTATGAGTTTCCTTTTCACCTTCTCAATATCATTAGCAGCACAAAATCTTCTAATTTTGATGAAGTTCGATTTATCTATTTTTTCTTCTGTTTCTTGTGCTTTCGGTGTCATAGCTTAGGAGACCATTGCCTAATCAAACAAAGATTTACACATATGATTTCTTCTAAGAGTCTTAGCTCTCACACTTTTGAGTTATTTTTTGTACATGGTGTGAGATAGGGATCCAACTTAATTCTTTTGCACGTGGATGTCTAGTTGTCCCTGCACCATTCGTTGAAAAGACTATTCTCTCCCCTGTTGAATCGGTCTTGGCACCCTTCTCGATAGCTTCTCTTCTTTATGTACCCACTTTCCCTGGGGGATCTTCCTAGCTCCTGTACCCAACCATGGGCCAATAACTCAGAAATGTATCCCTTCAGCCTGGACCTTTCTTCTGAGCTCCTTACTCATATGTAACTGGATATCTCCACTTAAATGTTTCTCACACATGTTTAAGACTGAACTCATGATTGTTTCCTTCAAATATGTTCTTTTTCCAGTATATTTTCCCCTCTTTTGTCTCAGCAAAACACAGCAGTATCCTGCTTGCAATCCAGAAATCTAGAGTCAGGTTTGACACTTCTTACCTTATGCCCCACATCCAGTTGATCACCAAGTCCAGGTTGGTTCTGCTTGGAAATATATATTGTGAATCTATCCCTCAACCTCCATCACCACCACTGCCACCAAGTCTGAGACCTCATCTCTCTGCTGGAATACAGTCTCCTAACTGGTCTGTCTCCATGGAAAATTCTAAATATATACAAAAGAGGAGGAGAGTTGTAGGAGGGACCCCCATGTATTCATCACCACCAACTACAATAACCACCGACATCAGGTTGTCCCTATTTCATCAGTACTCATCCTGTGCTCCCCCTGCCCCACACCCTTTGGATGACTTTGAAATAAATCTATGTATTAGAGTGATCTGTGACCACGCCCAGGGGTGCCAGCTCAAACAGACGCTGCTCCGTACTCTTTAACGTACAAAGTTGACAGTGTATTTCCCTTTAAAATCCCTTCATTGGCTCCTCATAGCTTTTCTTCTTTTCTTTTTCTTTTTTTTTTTTTACTATAAACTACTTTATTCATGGACTTTCATATAAGTATAAAAGTGATGGATATTAAAATCGCACTTTCACATACATTTTCCAGAAAAAGCCAATTCCTGTATATACTGAAATCAGATATCAAAATCTGGGGGCCCAAAGTCCCCAGAAGAAACCAGTTGCGGGGGTAAGCAGCTATATCTAGTGTCTCCGACTCCATTTCTGCAGCGCAAAAGGCCCCCCCATAGTTGTTTTGTTTGTTTGTTTGTTTGTTTTTTGCGGTACGCGGGCCTCTCTCCGCTGTGGCCTCTCCCGTTGCGGAGCACAGGCTCCGGACGCGCAGGCTCAGCGGCCATGGCTCACGGGCCCAGCCGCTCCACGGCACGTGGGATCTTCCCGGACCGGGGCACGAACCCGTGTCCCCTGCATCGGCAGGCGGACTCTCAACCAGTGCGCCACCAGGGAAGCCCTACCCCCCATAGTTTTTTTTTTTTTTTTTTTTTTGCGGTACGCGGGCCTCTCACTGTTGTGGCCTCTCCCGTTGCAGAGCACAGGGTCCCGACGCGCAGGCTCAGCGGCCATGGCTCACGGGCCCAGCCGCTCGGCGGCATGTGGGATCTTCCAGGAACGGGGCACGAACCCGTGTCCCCTGTATCAGCAGGCGGACTCTCAACCACTGCGCCACCAGGGAAGCCCACCCCATAGTTTTTAAGAGAATGACAAAAACCCTTACTGGGGCCCACAAGACCCTGCATGATCTAGCCCTGCCAACCTCTCCAGCCTCATTGCTCATCACTTCACTACTCACCTCTACCCTCCAGACACAAAGGCTCTGTTTATATTTCTCATACGTGCCACACACATCTGGCCTCAGGGCTTTTGCACATCATAAACCCTCTAATAAACCCTCTACAAGGACCCCTTCCCAACACCCTCCAATCCTCCCCACCCTGACCCTGCCAGCCCCTCAGTCTGATTAGCATCCATTGGCCATCAGTGCAGATCCTGCTGCTTCGGGGGGTCTTCCCCACTCTCCACGGGTGACTCAGGACTCCTTGACAGAGGTCCTCCTAGGACGCTGTGCTTTGCCTTCGTAATGTACATTACACAGTTATAATTATGTATCCATCTCTATAAATATTTGTTTCATGTCTGCCTCTCCCACCGGGCATTTTGGGGATAGTAGCATGCCTTATCCCTCTTCGTGTACACAGCACTTACACAGAGCTGAGCGAATACAGGCGTTCAATTGGCATTTGTAGGATGGAGGCAGAGGGGCTTCTGCCAGCCTGTCCTGGGATTGGGGTTTTTCTGACCACGGAGAGCCAGTGGCCATCTGCCCCCTCACCCAGTTCCTGCCTAGGCTTTGTTATTCTCTCAGACAACATTTGCTTTCCCTCCTGGCTTGAGACTTTCTTGCCCCTTTGCAGAGGAGTAACTGAGGCCCAGAAGGGGAGAGTGGCTTCTCCAAGGACCCACAGCAGTGAGAGGTACTTCTAGGCCTGCGTCCTGTCTTCCTGTCCCCACGCCCAGGCTCTTCCAGGACACTGAGCCTGCTCGAGACTGCCTGTGCCCTGACAAGAGCCAGGTGGGTCCCCAAAGCCAGAGTGATTCTGAGCTGGGTGTCCCCGGATGGTTGGAGTTGGGTATGCTGGATGCTACCCATGGATGGACAGAGCTGACTTGTCCCGGGAGTAGCCACACCTCCAGGCAGCCTTGAGTGGGGGTGAGCATCTGAGGGTGTCTGTGGGCCCTCCCCTCAGCCTGCCCGGCAGAGGGTGGCCCCCAGGAGCACAGGGGTGCTCTGTTTCTTCATGAATGCAAGTCTGTGTTTAGACCTGAATGACCAGCTTCTTGTCTGGAAACAGCCAGGCCCCGAGTGGCCTGCCAAGAAAAAGTGGTCTGTGACCAGGTCCAGGGGTGCCAGCTCTCACAGATGCTGCTCCAGCGGTGGGCACTGTGGGAGGAGGCCAGCAACAGGCAGGTCACTCTCTGCAGAACCGATTCCCTGCTCCATCGTAGCCGGGGCTTTGTAGGAAATCCTGCGTATCCCCGGGAGCAAAGCTTCCAGGTTTCAGCCATTTGTCCATCTGTCTCCCTGGTGACTGTTCTCACTCTGCAGGTCTTTGAGCTCTGGCCAGGAAGGGGGCAGCAACTGCTGGCCTCGTACCTCTGGTGGAGAGAGAAGAGAGGGTGGGATCCTGAGTATGGTTGGGCCTGAGCTGTGGGAGGACCTCTGGGCCCCAGGGGATAGGACACAGTCCATGGATGCCACCCAGGTGTAAAGAGGGCCCTGCCCGCTGCCACTGTCCCAGGACATGTATGGAGATTTGCGGGTGCAGTGGGGGGCCCGGTGGTGTTCCCATCTCTACTTCCCATGGGGAGCTCACCTCTGGGCATCCTTCAAGGGACATGATGGGAGGGTAGGGGGGCAACTCAGCTCTCAGTGGTGCAGGCAGGGGTGGGAGGCCCAGTGGGCAAGGCTGTGAGAACCGGCCCCCTTCCCCAGGGCTGGGCCGTGACCTGTCTCAGATCCTCACAGCGGCCCTGACCATCTGCAGGCCAGAGAAAGGATTCTCCCCATTTTAGAGAGGAGGGAGGAGACTCAGAGGGAGATGCCTGGGGGCCACCCGGAGGGTCAGGGGAGCCAGAGGCAAACTTGAGTGAGTTGTTCTCACTCCAGGCCGCGCCGTGTGTTTTGTGGGACTCTAGTTCCCTGGCCAGGGACCGAACCCAGGCCCTTGGCAGTGAGAACGCAGAGTCCCAACCTCTGGACCTCCAGGGAATTCCCTTACTCCAGGTCTTATGTTGGCATCCTGAGGCCCCACCACTGCTAAACAAACTACACAGAGGGGTTTTCCACAGGGAGCGTTTGTCTCTTCGGTAAACAGTTATGGAGCACTTACTGTAAGCCTGAGGTTGTGCGAGGCCCTGGGGTAAGAGATGAATATGACAGTCTAGGGGGGAGACTGCCGCATCAACAGGTGATGCAGCAAAGGAGGCTATCTGAGCAGAAGTGGGCACAGGGAGGGACGGCTCTGCTCTCCCTGGAGGTACAGGCCGGCCAGGCTTCAGGGAGGAGAGGTCCTGGGGGGTGAGAAAGAGGGGTCCCTACCTCGGGCAGCAGCAGCTTAGCTGAGCAGGGCCCAGGCAGACCTGGGAGGGGGGGCTCCTTAGCGCGGCTCCCGAGGGCAGGAGAAGCGTCAGCCTGAGCACTTTGCTCCCAGATTCTGTCCGCATGAGGAGCAGGGCCTTTCTGGTGTGCTGAGAGCCCAGGCCTGGGTGGGAGGTCAGGGAGAAGGGAAAAGGGCTTGGGGCCCTTTAACCAGGGCTGGTCCAGTCAACCAGGCAGCTTGGCTGCCGAGAGTGGGAGATGGGGCCAGCCTTGCCCCTGGCCCTCCCAGCTCCCATTGGATGGGAGGACCCAGGGTTTCTGAGATCCCTGTAGGTAGAAGGAGTTCTTGTTAGCACCAGCGCTCAAAGGGGTCCTTGTTCAGGCTGGATCTAGCTGCCCCCAGAGGGCTGGGCCAGCCCACATCTTCCTAGCAACTAGCTCATCCAGTGTGTTTGGTTCTTGGGGTAAGGGAGATAAAGGCTGGGGGGTTCTGATCTAGGGAACCCCACTTCCCAGAAGGGCTCCCACATGATCATCTCAGCCCAGTAGACACCCCCTCCATTTCCCCTAGTCCCCCTGTACTGGGCCTGTGGGGAGAGCAGGGGCCTGGCCCTGCAGCAGGGAGAGCTCTAGGAAAGGGCAGAATTTGGGTCCCTCGAGCACTCCAGGCACGGTAGAAAGAGTGCACACTTTCAGCCAGACTGGATTTTGAATTCGAGCTCCACTGCTTTCCAGTTATGTGGTCAGGAGCAAAGTGCTTTACCTCTGTGGGCCTCAGTTTCCTCATCTGTGCAATGGGAATGGTGCATCTCTCTTGCATGACTAGAACTGGACTGAGATTAGAGGAGATCGTGAGCCAGATCCATTCACCTCCTTCCCCCGGGGGGCTCCATCGTTAATGGGGCCAGACTTGGGCTGAACTTTCTTCAGAGGCTTCTTCCCTTTCTTGGCGCATTGCAGGTATGGTACCCCCAGGTGTGGGTATCAGCCGTCTATGGAGTCCTGGCCCTGCCAGTGAACCCAGCTGAGCCTCCCTTCTTCACCCGTGAGGTGTTAAGTTGTACTACCTGCCCCACTAGTTGCGGCGAGCGGGGTCTACTCTTCGTTGTGGTGCGCGGGCTTCTCATTGCGGTGGCTTCTCTTGCTGCAGAGCATGGGCTCTAGGCGGGCGGGCTTCAGTAGTTGCAGCACTTGGGCTCAGTAGTTGTGGCTCGCGGGCTCTAGGTCGCAGGCTTAGTAGTTGTGGCGCACGGCCTTAGTTGCTCCGCGGCATGTGGATCTTCCCGGACCAGGGCTCGAACCCCTGTCCCATGCATTGGCAGGCGGATTCTTAACCACTGCGCCACCAGGGAAGTCCCATCATGTCTTAAAGGACATCACATGTGTGCCCTCGTTTGTGGTCTTCGGGCAAACCAGGTATGGGGGTTTTTGGTCTTGGGTGCAAGGGCCGGGGCATTGGGAGCAGATGGAAAGTCAAGGAGCTGCCGCGGGGAGCGGACCCTCTTCGCTGTCTCCCAGGGCAGGGCTTGGCCTACGGCCCACGGCCCACGGCCCACCTGCTTCTCTCTTCACTCTCTTCCTCATTCTCGACCCAATCTCCAGGTGCACCCAGTCACTCTGGCCCAGCACACCTGCGGCTCTCTCCTGCCTGTTCACTGCCTTTGGCCCGCCTCCTCCACCTCCCGTATTTCCCAGTTAGGATTCATCAGAAAGGGATCCTGATGGGCCAGCTCAGCTTTTCATTCTTTTTTTAAAAATTTTTATTTTAATGTGGACCATCTTAAAGTCTTTATTGAATTTGTTATAATATTGCTTTTTCAAAAAATATATTTTGGTTTTTTTTGGCCGCAAGACATGTGGGATCTTAGCTCTCCGACCAGGGATCGAACCCGCACCCCCTGCATTGGAAGGCAAAGGCCTAACCACTGGACCGCCAGGGAAGTCCCTCAGCTTTTCATTCTAAAGAGGGCGCTGGTCAGCTTGCGGGTGGCTTTGCTCGGGTCTGGAGCACCCCCGTGGTTCTATCCTGTAGCCCGGGTCATCTGTACAAACTGGGCCTCCACATTCCCTTTCAAAGCTGCCACATGTAGTAAAGGGAAACGAAGCATATTCCTGGCCCAGGGGTTCTCAGACCAGCTCCTGGGAAGTAGGGATTGTGACTAGGCTGAGCACCTGCCCCACCCTGAGTCCTTTGCCAGGGCTGCTGAGCAGGACAGACGGATCGGGGCCCAGCATGTGGCCCCCAGCTCAGAGCCACACGCCCTTACACTCAGTATGGAATTCAATTATGGGATTCTCTCCCCTTCCCTGATGGGTGGAAAAGGTGAAACTTGTCCTTGTTGTCCTAGATATGGATTATCAGCTTAGAAAAATAAAAAGTGAGGTGCAGCCTCTATGTAAGAAATAATAGAGTTTTTTTTTGCAAAAGGAGATTGCCTTTCCACTTCAAGTTTCAGTGTATTGACGACGAGCCTGACTCTGTCCACGTTATTCCAGTTTCCCTGGGGGAGAGGTCTTGTCAGCCATTTTCTGGGCTGTACTTCGGGCCAGTGGCCCTGAGAGAAAGATAGGGGGGGCTCTTGGGCAGGACACAGTGTGGTTCAGGGCTGGACGCTGCCACACGGGAGGGCTGGCCTTACTTCCTTGACAAAACTCAGGAAATGAACTCTGCGACCTTAACAGATGAAGGAAATCTCTATTAAGAGCGTGATTCCCTGTTTTGCCAAGGATGTTCCTGGAACTCCAGAGGGCCGGGTGAAGGCACAGGAGGGTCAGAGCCCCAGGTCCGGAGCCCAGGTGGGAGGACTGGCCTCAGAGACCAGGAGGTATGCGTCCCCCTCTGAGCCCCAAACAAAGGAGGGGTTTAAAATCACCCGAGAGCTTTTAAAAGCCTGAGGCTGAACCTCATGACCCAGCAATACCAACCCTAAGTGTTTACTCATAGAAACGAATATTTGTGTGCACAAGACACAAGGTGCTGAAATGTTTATAGCAACGGTTTTGTAACAGGCAAAAACTGGAAACTCAATAGTAAAATGCCCCTCAACAGTAAGATTAATAAATCAGTTGCAACATGTCCATATAATGGAACTCTAAACATTAGTGAAAATGCAGAGTTTGCAGCCACACAGCAGTGTGGATGAATCTCACCAGTGTGTTGCCGAGTAAAAGAACACGTACCACGTGATTCCATCCACAGAAAGTCCCCGAAGAGCCAAAGACAATCTGTGTTGTTGGAAGTCGCGTAGGTGGTTCTCTTTGACCGGGGGGTGGGGGGTTGGGAGTGGGCAGTGAGACTAGAAGGCGTGGGAGGGGCTTCTGGAGGGCAGCTTCTCCGGTATGCACCGTTTGTGAAATGCGTTGCACGGTTCACTTACTTTGTGTGCACTTTTCAATATGTAAATTACACATCAGTAACAAGTTAAAAATATATAGTTACCTAAATGCTACCCCCAGAGGTTCTGATTTAACTGGTTTGAGAACAGAGCTCAGGGATCATTTTTCTTTGGTTTTTTGAAAAGCTCTACAGGTGATTCTAGTGTGTACCCGGCAGGCTACCCTTCTGAGTTAACAGGATGGTCTTTTTTCTCTGTGAAGTAGGCGGTGAGCTGTGTGCTGAGATGTAGAGGTGGGGTGGGGTGAGGGAGCCTGGGGGAATCTGGAGGCGCCCCAAGGTCTAGGCTGCTGAGCCCCAGTGGTGGACGTTCCTTCCAGGACACGCGCCCTCAGCTCCCTGTCCCTAGATGGCTCTATTCGCTGTCTCTGGCTTTGCACTCTCAGGGGCCTGCTGCTAAGATGGGTTTTCTTTCCTTTTTTTGGCCGCTCCACGTGGCTTGCGGGATCTTAGTTCCCCAAGCAGGGATTGAACCCCGCCTGGGCAGTGCCAGCGCGGAGTCCTAACCACTGGAACGCCAGGGAATTCCCTAAGATGTGTTTTCTGTTTGGAAAAGGTCTCTCCTTGGAGCTGATTGGGACCCACGTCCTGCAGGAGTGGGGGGAGCTGGCCCTGGCCTTGAGAAGAGATGACAGGACCCACAGGACACTCTAGCATCTCAGGTGTCAACTAGAAGACAACTTGGGAGAGTGTGGACATCCCCCTGGGGGAGGAGACACCTGAGGGGACCCTCCAGTGCCCACAAAGGCCCAGCTGGCTCCGGCTGCCAGGCCTGGCCGAGTTTTCTGCTTCAGCACCAGCACCAGCACCAGGAGCGAGGGGAGGGGTTGCCCTGTGGTTAGGGAGGGTTCTGGTGGAGGGGCTGGGGAGCGGGTGGAGCTGCGACAGCCCAGCGGGGTGCAGCCAGTGAGCACTGCTGTGGGGCTGGGAGGGGCCCAGCCTGTGCTTTTCCCCAAACACCCCCTCCCATCCCTTCCGAGCCACTTCACCCTTTTCCGTATGTCCTCTGTCTCCCACCCAGGCTCCTCTTTGATCAGTCAGCCGGCGTGGATTGAGTGCCTGGCGCTGCCGGGCCGGGCTGTCTGCCTGCTCCACAGGCCGGGGCTCCCGGAGGGGAGGGCCCATCTGTGGGTGACCCCCCTCCACTCCTGTCCACCACCCCTCCCCTTCCTGCTGGGCATCCATCGTTCTCTGTGCCTCCTTCACTCTTACTGCCTGGCTTTTAAAATTTTTATTTATTTATTTATTTTTGGCTCCATTGGATCTTCGTTGCTGCGCACAGGCTTTCTCTAGTTGCGGCGAGCAGGGGCTACTCTTCGTTGCGGTGCACGGGCTTCTCATTGCGGTGGCTTCTCTTGTTGCCGAGCACGGGCTCTAGTCGCACAGGCTTCAGTAGTTGTGGCACGTGGGCTCAGTAGTTGTGGATCGAGGGCTCTAGAGCGCAGGCTGGGTAGTTGTGGTGCATGAGCTTAGTTCCTCCGCGGCATGTGGGATCTTCCTGGACCAGGGCTTGAACCCGTGTCCCCTGCACTGGCAGGCGGATTCTTAACCCTGAGCCACCAGGGAAGTCCCTACTACCCGGCTTTTTTTCTCCCCTCCTCCCTCTTGAAGTGTCATCGTGTCCCTTTCTCTGTCTCTCCTTCACGCATTCATTTAGCAAACATTGGGCGCCTGCTGTGTGCTGCTGGTACAGAGATGTAGAAGACACACCCCTGGTGGAGCTCAGATGTCTAAACAGACAAGCACAGTCTGGGGTGGTAAGGGCTGGAGCAGCAGCGTGAAAGAAGGGACCAGGGACCATAGAGGAGGGATGACCAGCTCTGCATGGGGGAAAGCTGGGAAGGCTTCACAGAGAAGGTGACGCCTGATCTGGGCTTTGAAAGACGACCAGGGAATTCCCCAGGTAGATAAGTATGGCAAGGAATTCCAGGAAGAGCAAACATGCAGGGGTGAAGGGCTGCCGCTGAGCTGTAGGGGTGAGGCTGGAAAGGAAGCAGGAAGGTCAGGAAGGCCAGGTAGGAGGCAAGAAGGAACTACAGGAGGAAAGTCAGCAGGAGGGGGGCAGGCTCAGATCTGGGCCCCAGGTGGCTCTGTTGGCAGTGTGGGTGTGGGAGAGTGCCAGGTGTGGAAGGGCAAGGCTGGGGGCAGGTGTAGTTAGGAAGCTGTTGCCAGCATCGAGGAAGAGGATGATGGTGGCCTAGGCTTGCCTGCTGTAGCAGGAGTGGAGACAGTAGATGGTACGGTGGGTCGGGTGGTGCCAGGCTCTCGGGGCCTTGGCGGTTGACTGGTTGCAGCGGTGGAGAAGAAGCGTGAGTTGAGGACTCTGGCTTGGGTAACTGTGGAGGACGGGGCCTTTCAAGGGGAAGCAGATTTGGGGGGATGATGCTGAGCTCACTTTGATGGATTCGTCTAGATGGCAGGCTCTGCCGCTCTGGAGGGACGAGGTGTCACATTAGGGATTTAGGTGGGGGAGTATCTACCTGGTGTGGATATTTTGGGCCCGGGGGAGGCATCCAGAGCGGAGTGCATGTGTCAAGTGTCCCATGAAGCTTCGTCTGTGAGGTCCCTAGGAAGCAGCTAGACTCAGCCTCTCTGGGTCTTCTCTGCACTGCCTCTCTCTCCCTCTCCTAACCTCTCTGTGTCTCCCCTTTCCTTCTTTTTTTTCCAGCTATGCTGCTTGGCTTACAGGATCTTAGTTCTCCGACCAGGGATTGAACCCGGGCCCTTGGCTGTGAAAGTGCGGAGTCCTACCACTGGACCACTAGGGAATTCCCTGTGTCTCCCCTTTCCTGATGGGCCTTGCTTCTCTCCCGACGTCTCTCAGTGCTGGCTGCCCATCCCCTCCCTCTCAGCAGCCCCCTGGGCTGGGCAGGCTCATACTGGGTTCCTGGGGGGATAAGCTCAGTAAGGAATGAAGGAATGGGCAGTTAGCCTGAGTTCCCACTGGGGCCAGCAAGGCCTGAGGGCAGGGCAAGCACAAGTTGTGTCCTCTGGATCAGCATCTTGCCTTTGGACTAGGCTCAGCAGAATGAAAGGGCCTCATCTGAGGAATTTTCAAACCTTTTCTACCCCCTTTAATGTCCAGCCTACTGAGCCTCCCGTGCTCCATCACCCTCATGACAATAACGACATTTTTTTGTGGCTTTGATTGAAAAAATAGATACGGTTTTGAAGACCCTTGATATTAACTCCATAGTCTGCACATGGAGGTGTGATGGGGCTGGATGGGCAGCGGGTATGGTTCACAACACACATAGCAAGAGCAACTAGGTTGAGGAAGGCTCTGTGGGAGTGGACAGAGACTGCCGGCAGGGGGCGGGGACCCAGCCTGGCCCCTCACTCTCCAGCGCCCTGCTCTTGCCACCTCCTTCGTCTGGGTCAGGGCCCTGTTGCTCCTTGGGTGGACCCCACCTGCCTGGTTCTGTTGGTGAATTCTCAATGACTATCACCCCAGACCTAGCTTTTCCTCTGACTTTGCTCCCATCTCTTTATTTTTACTCATCTAAACAAATACTATGGGAAAGAAGACGAATCAGTAGAAAGTCTGACTTGAAGGTGATTTTGAAAGCAGTGCATTTTGGCCATAGCCAGGGTCTCTGTATCAACAGCATTATCAGGACGGCCCGGAGGGGCTGATTTTAATCGATGGACATGAAGGATTGGCTTGTGACCATCATGTTCATCACACGAAAAGGGGTTGCTTTGAGTTTGAACATATTTGAGTCATTTACCCCAAGGGACTCCTGTTTTCTTACCGTTATTTTTTTCATGGAGATGCTGTGGGAATCGTGGCAGCCTTTTTTTGTTATTCTCATGGCCCATCTCTCCTCCAACCTCTGTTCTTGATCTCACTTACACTGTCCACACAGTCCTTCCTCAGACATGTCACGTCACGAGTGCCTGTTGCACGCTGGCGGTGCCCTAGGCTCAGGGGCTGCGATGTTGCAGGAGGCGTCCTGGAGCCCCTGGAGGTGGGCAGTTAGAGCTCACACACAGGTGCCTGAGAGGGAGCCTGGGGTTCGGGGCTGAGAGCCTGCAGTAGGGCTCATCACTAGGCTGGGGGAGGACTGACAGAAGGCGCCCCTCCCTGAGGTCACATTTGAACCTAAGGATGGGTTGGGTTTAGAATCTATGCAAAGGCGTGATTATTACGCAGGGTTAGATGATGGAAGCCAAGCAGGATTATAGTCCCACCCAGCTGGTAAGGCTCAGCTTCCTTTTCTCTGGGAGTCCTGCTGTAACTCTTTCACTCTGTGTGTCCTCTGAGCTCCTGCAGCCCTGACAACTCGTATCACACTTTCCAGTGCCTGAGTGACAGGCTCCCTGCCTCTGAAACCATGATCAAGTTCCTCCTTCTTCCTCTTGGGGTCTTGTTTTATCCTTGGTCCCCAGGGCTGGAGTGTGTTCCTTAGAGCGGAGCCCACACCCATCTCCTCCCTGGTGGCCCCGTGGGCTCCTGGGCTGTAGGGTTCAAGGTCTCTAAGGCTCGGTGGTTTGACTTGTACACACTCTGCCTCAGGGGCCTCTCTTATCCTCAAAGCAAGAAAGAAACAGAGAGATGAAAGAGAGGGATGGAATGGGCCGCACAAAAATTAAACACAAGTACAGCAACAATACCACAGAACTGAAAGGCAAATGGGGGAAGTATTTGCAAAAATGATAAACTAAGGATTAATCTTCTCAACAAAGAAGGTATACAAATCAATAAGAAAGACATGAAGATCCTTATAGACAATTCACAGATGAAATCCCAGTGGTTAATATGTATTTGGCAAAAATGTTCAACCTGTCAATAAGCAGAAATAGAAATGAAAACAATATATTTTCGCCTATCAAATTTGCAAAGGTGAGAAAAAGATAATACCCAGTGTATGGCCTGGATGTAGGGCAACGGGCACCCTCATATAGTGCTGATGGCCATGCTCGTTGGTAGAGCACCTGGAAAGCATTTTGGAAGTGGGTCTGAAGATCCTGAGAAATGCTTATTCTCCATCCACAAATTTCACTTCTGAGAATCTGTCCAAGGAATGAATAGGGACATGGGGAATTTCTCATGAAATTATGTTAAGCAAAAATAGGGCATACAAATTATATGATATATAATCCCACTTACGTAAATTATATATTTATGCATAAATGTTTTCTTTGGGTGATTTTGGGGGAATTTTTTTCTTATGGGTGATTTTTGATCATAATGCTTTATATATTTTATATTTCTCATATTTTCTATAATAAGCATTAAAAAAATCAAGGGGGAGAAGTCTCTGCGAAATGTGTTATGATGGACCCAAATAAATTCAGAAATTAACTTTAGGAGTCAAAGGGTCACATCGCTAGCACAACCTGTCACTTTGAAAGATTCAGGACATACATGATATGTGCACCAAAACTGACCGTAAGGTTGAGGACAGAGGTAATCAGGCCACATGGCTGTGGTTGGGCTCATTTGGTGGGTGAGATCACCTGGCTCTTTGCTGTGTGACACTGGGTACAGCCTGTCCCTGGCAGGTCTCAGTTTCCTATCTGTACAATGGTAGGGTGGGAGGAGGGTCAGATGAATAATCCTGGAGGGGCTTGGCAGATCTTGGCTAGGCAGTAACTCTTCTTTTATTTATTTATTTAATTTATTTTTTAATTTAATTTTATTTTTAAAAATATTTATTTATTTTGGCTGCACCGCGTCGGGATCTTTGTTGTGGCACGCGGGATCTTTAGTTGCGGCACGTGCACTTTTAGTTGCTGCACGCATGTGGGATCAAGTTCCCTGACCAGGGATCGAACCCCGGCCCCCTGCGTTGGGAGCGTGGAGTCTTACCCACTGGATCACCGGGGAAGTCCCAGTAACTCTGTTCTTGAAGAAGAGAATTTGACTTTGCCTGGTGACACTGCCCAGAGGGACGGAGCGCTGGGATCTGCAGGTTCCAGGTTCCAGCTCCTTACCTGCTGAGAGACCAGTGCACAGACCCCGTTACCTATTCACGACCACCACACTGCCCTGCCGTGGCCCTGCTTCTTGGCCACCCTCTCTTCCCATCACCCCTGGGCCCACTCAGCTGCGGCTAGTTTGCCTGCTCAAGCTTTAGTCTTTCTGCTCTGGAGGAGCAGGAAGGGGAGGACCCTAGGCTTTGGAGCTGTTTAGTGGAGGCATGAATTCAAAAGCCTTTGGGGAGCCCCACCTGCCTATGGAGAGGGTGTCTCCCCCCTCTCGGGCCCTCTCTATTGGACATTTTTGTGATGGTTTGGCTCTCAGGTCCGAGCTACCCTGATGGTCTGAAGGCATTGAGGCCACTTCCTGGTGTGGGGCATCCCCGCCCCCTAAGCCCACACTCAGCTGTGGGCTGAAGTTCACGACCACATCTGCGCAGTATCAACTGCTCAGCCTTGATAAGGTCTCCTGTGCTCAGAATCCTTTCCCAGAAGCTGATGGTTTATGGTAGTACTGCCTGGGCTCCTCCGAAACTTCTGCTTTCGGTCGGGAGCAAGTCACAGGGTCCTCCCTCCCAGGTGCCTTCTCAAGGGTGGGGCTGGAGGCCTAAGAGCTACCTGGGAGATTGATTTTCCTTCATACTCAGGCATAAACTGGACTTCACGCTTCCAGGAAAGACAGTGAGTGAGTCTCCTCTCTCTGTCAGTTGCCCTGAAGCCCTGCCTGGGCTGCTGCCTCTGGACAGTGACATCTTCAGCGCACCTTGAATAGCAGGGCCGGTCTTGGGTAGGGGGCAGAGGCAGCTGCCCTGGACATGGTGGAGCTGGCTGGGAAAGGTGTCCCCAGAGAGCCCCCCTTCCTGATGAGGGCCTGTTTCTCCTCAGTATTCAACAGATGCACGGAAAGACGGCTTCTTTGAAGAGCACGGAGAAACTAGGCAGGGTCCAGAGACTCCGAGGCTCCAGGTGAGGCCCCTCTCCCGATCAGATATACATACTGGTTGGGGGTGGGAAGCCCTCTGGAGGTGACCTGTTCGAAAGGGGGCCTTAAGGCTGCGTCAGGGGGGTTAGGTTGGGCATAGGCTGCCCGGGGCCTCTTCCTCCCACTCCCAGGCCTGTCCCAGCGCACTGGGACCTAGCAGAGTCCAGGCTTCTCGGGTTACCAGCCTCCTCCCTGCCCACCTGTCTTCAGGCCAACCTGGCCGGGGCAAAAGTTTGCGTTTCAGCTCCGCCAGCCCTGGTAGCTTCAGTCAGGTCAGGTGAGTCTGCCCAGCCCCTCACTGCAGAGCTGCAGAGCTGCAGACTGCAGGAGAGGGCAGTCCTGCTGGGATCATGGCCCATGGCCAGGCCCTGGAGCCGTGAGGCTGACACCCCCACCCCACCTGCTCCCCATCCCTGTGCCTCCTGCTCATTCACTCTGCGGTCCGCTCCTCTGCTTGCGCCTAGGTCAGAAAAACGGGAGAGGGCTTTTGACACTCAGGGGTGGGCAGCTCTGGGACATCGAGGCTCAGGCCGAGCATACCTCCTGGGGGCAGCCGCTCACAGCTGTCGGGGAAGAGGGCTCTCAGCGACCCCTCCCTGCCTCAGGAGTGCACCTCCCCAGGGCGAGCTCTGCGCCCGCTGTGAAGGGCCCCAGCCTCCAATCTCTGCCCCAAGCTTGTGGCTTGAGGCCAGGACAGAGTTGGCACTAAGGATGCATGGGTAGGACTTTGAGGGTTCCTTGTCCCTGGAATGGCATGTCTTCTTTGCAGTCTGCACTGGCCAGAAGGCTTGAAGGGTGAAGACATAAAGAAGTGCGGCCGAGAAGGGGTAAGTGTGGGGAAGCCGACTTCTCACTGCCCACTGAGAGAGGGGTCCCGGGCTGCCTGAACTTGGTGACTGTTGGCTCCTTGGCCACAGGCCTGTCACCAGGAAACCTAGTGGGTGTCCCCTCCTGGGTGGGAGTTGTGTCCTCTTCCAGCCCTAGGCTGCCTGTCAGGACCTCGCGTCACCAGGAGACAAGCTGTGCTTGGAGCTCAGCCCTCCACACCCACTGGCTGCTTACCCACTACTTCATGCTAAGTCACCGCAGGACCCCCACCCCTGTGGCCTTATTTGCTGGTGGCTGGAGCAGGGCCCTCTGGTGGTCCGATCTCCTGGGACTTCTCAGACCCAGCTCGTGTGTTTGCAGACGCTACTGAGAAAATACAACCAGCAATATCACAAGCTGTTTAAGGACATCCCCTTGGAGGAGGTGGTTCTCAAAGGTGAGCTGTCTCCCCGGGTGGCTGGACAGGCACCTGCAGTGCCCAAGGCCCAGGTCCTCTCCCAGAGCTTCCAGGCACAAATCAGATATGGGAACTGGCTGCCCTTTGAACGTGCCCTTTTTTCTTCAAAAGTGTGAGAAGGATGGGCTGATTTGAGATATGAAGTTGAATTTACAAAAATTTTCTTGAGGAAATGTCGGGGCTTCCAAATCTTATTTCTGTTCTGCTCTTATCAGTGTCTATTCTCTCCTGCTCAGGCCTGCCAGGGAGTGTGTGGGAGCATTTGCACAATCAAGGCCCTCTCTCCCTGGCAGGGCAGGGCAAGGAGTTCTGCCTGTGGAGGTGAACATCCAGGCTTAGGGGACCAGGGCAGAAACCTGCCAGACCTTTTGGGGCATGGATGGAGGAAGAGGAAACATCTAGCAGTCCGGTGGGGTGGGAGCGGTCAGGAGTCACAGGAAAGGATGCTAGGGTGCTGGGGGAATGGGTTGCTGGGGCCTGGGATTGGGAAGGGTACTGAGGAGGACAGTCCCCGAGGCTGGACTCTGGACTCCTGAGTGGGAGGACCCAGGCCCCAGGGCTCCCGGGCTGGCCTTGCTCACGGCAGTCTCCTGTGACTTCCCAGTGTGCTCCTGCGCCCTCCAGAGGGACCTCCTTCTCCAGGGCCGGCTCTTCATCTCCCCCAACTGGCTCTGCTTCCATGCCAGCCTCTTTGGCAAGGATATCAAGGTAGTAATAAGTGATAAGGGCTGCCACAGCCCAGGGAAGAGACGCCCCTGCCCTGCGGGCGCACCTCAAGTCAGGCCTGTCCCCCCACACGCTGACACTTGGTGAGGCTTCTCACTGTAGGGCATCCCACCTGGTGTCCAGGGCAGCAGCCCCACCCCTTCCAAACAGGGGCCCCAATCTAGACTCCACATGGCCTGAGCGGCCTGAACAGTTCACTGCCAAATTATTCTGCCTACGGGTACCTCCAAAATGCCTTCAGAATCAGAGTGGGATGTCACACTTAGGGGGGCCCGAAAGTGGCCATGGTGCATGGTGGCTCAGGGAACTCTCTTACTGCAGTATGGGATTCACCAGGGCAACCATCCTTGCCTCCTGGATGATGGGGTGAGAAGCCGGAGCAGCACGTGCGGCCAAGGGGTGGGGGATAACTGAAGGGAGCCTGCGTGAGACGGTGGAGGCTCAGATACTCTCCCACGTGGGACCAGACATCTCCACGGTGCTCGTGCTTGGGTCACTGCCAGCGGTGGCTGGCGCCCTACGCAGGAAGCAAAGGGACTGTGTCCTTAGGGGTGAGTCCTGAGAGAAGAATCCCTCTCCCCCGTCAGGTGGTCATTCCCGTGGTGTCTGTGCAAATGATCAAAAAACACAAGATGGCGCGGCTCCTTCCCAATGGCCTGGCCATCACCACCAACACCAGCCAGAAGGTCAGTGAGATTCTGGGCCAGCGCTCCCTTGTCCGTCTCCCCATTCCAGCTCTAGGAGTCCACAGCTTGACCCTGGCACTCTCCCAAGTCTTTACGTACCTTGCCCCTTTCTGTTTTCTTTGTACGTTCTAGTATGTCTTTGTGTCACTGCTCTCCCGGGACAGTGTATATGACATGCTGAGGAGGGTCTGCACCCACCTACAGGTATGAAGCTTGGGGCCAGGGCTGTTGTGGGGGGGGCTGGCCCATCTCCCCGGCACAGGAAACGGGGAGTAACAGGCTCAGGCTCAGTGAAGCAGAGGCAGTCCTTGGACCATGTGTCTATGCTTGTGAGCCTTTTTGAGGCCACTGGGCCCTCGTGTGTCCCCACGTATAGCCCTCACTTGTGCTTCCTTGGTGCACAGACGGGCAGGAGCATGTGGCCGCTTCCCAATATGCCTACAGCTCTCTCTCGCCTATGGTGAGGAAGGGGGAGGGCAGCAGCTTGGGGGAGTATGTTGCCTTGGCTTTGCCCTCTGCTCCAGCATTAACTAGGGATCCCCCTGCAAACTCTGGGAGCTTTAGGCTCTATCTGACCTAAAGTGGCTTATTTGGAGGTAAAGCTCTCTTGGAGAGTGTTAATACCTCCCCATGCCTGACTTTGGCTGTTCCAGATGGACAAGTGATCCCTGTTCCCTTCCCTCCTCAGCCTTCCAGCAAGAAGAGTCTGAGTGCAAGAGAATCTCTAGAGGAACCTGAGTGCGAGTCTCTGGTGAGAGCTGAGGCTGGGAGCAAACGTGGCTGGCCTGAGATTGCCTGTGGTTCTAAGGCTTCAGGGCCTCCCAGGCAGGAGCCCACAGTGCAGAACTGGGGCAGCAGGCTCAAGAGCCAGTGGCCGTGCTGTGTAAAGGGGTCCCCTAGACCCGGCACGCTCCATACCATGCAGAGCCGCTGTCCTGGGCAGACGTGCTAACTTCCTGAGCAGAACAGGTGCCCAGCCCCCGGAACACTGCCCAGGTTGGACCCTATACCTTCGCGGGTACAGAGCCAGCACCCCATCCTCTTTAGCAGTCAGGAGGGCCTTGAAGGGGCTGCAGATGTCCCTGGGGAAGAGTGCTGAAGGCAGTCAGAACCGAGGCAGGATCCTTTTAGATTGGCCAAGGTCCCAGCTGTTTCTTTTGCTCCTGGGATCCTGGGTAAGCAGTTTCTGGAGCAGGGGTGGGGGGTGGAAATGACCCCAGGGTGTTTGAAGTCTACTTCAGTAACTATTAAACGTTTAGCCAAGCATACAATACGCACAATGCCATGCAGGGGATGGAAGGCGGTGTTCCCCTTTTTATTGATGGGGACCTTAAGTCAAGGTTAGTGACACAGGGTTAGAGCCCAGATTAGCAGGAGTCACAACTTGTTCCGTCTAAGATATACAGTGCCAAGCTGTCTTGGACTCAGCCGGTCTGAACGCGCACCTGGGATGGCTCATGTCTTAGATTCCACTGTGGTTCTACACTAGCAGTCTTCAAAGACACCATTCCCTGGAAGAGTGGCTGCTCACAGCAAGGGAGCAGATGAGACATGTGATTGCTGTGGCAGTGGTTTCCCCGCTTCTGGGCACCCGCTTTCATGCTTGCTAGGCATCCATATTGATAATATCTGGAAAGGCTTTGATAAATCTAGCGTGAACCCCTTAGGGCAAGTGAGGTCCCAAGGGCCATGGGAGACAGCTTCTCCTGCCTTCTCTGCAGGAAGTCCTCATCCCTGAGATGAAGTGGAGAAAAGTGTGCCCTGCCTCCAGGTCCCTGTCCCTCCCAGACAATATCCCTTGTATCCCTCGGGCATCCACGGATGACTTCTTCCCCTCCAGGAAGCCTCCGGGGTCTGGTGAGTTCAGCGTGCTTGTCCATGGCAACTGCTTGCAAAGACCAGGCTTTCCCGCCTCCCACTTCTGCAAAAAGAGGTCATCACAGCCAGCAGGGCTTCTGAGAGCTGTTTCTTCCTTTCTCCAAATCCATAAGGGAAAGCCAAGAGCCCAAGCGGCTCCAGAGAACACGGGCGGGGGAGTGGGCTGGGGTCCTGCCTTCTGCCCAGGAAGATGCCTAACGCCGTCCTGTTGCAGAGAACGCTGACTATGAGGAGAAGAGGCTGGAGGACGAGCCCAAGAGCAACGGGGAGCAGAGGCTCTGGGATCACGGGCTCCTGAAGGTCTTCCTCGTGCTGTAGGTGGCTGTATGGAGGGTGGTGGGTGTCTGAGTGTTTAGAGCCGGGGCCTTGGTGTGTGGGGAGGTCAGTGTCCAGAGCGAGGGGAAGGTTCTGAGTCAACTGCAAGTTCCCGGGTGGCATCTGGCAGCCGTGCAGCAGGCTCTTCTAGAGCAAGATAAAGTCTTTCCAGTTTTCATCCTTACAACCCTGTAATTTAGGGTTAAGGCTGTGGAGAGGGGCAAGACATGAAACTGTTGAAGAAAGAAAAAGTTGCACAGGATTGGGGAGGAGGAGGGTTGGCAAAATCTGAGAGGCCCACCAGATAGATAGACTAAGGGAGAGCCATGGCCTTCCTGCTGCCCGCCATTGGGGTGTTTTCTGGAAGCCCAGGCTTGTCTGTAATTCTGCCTAAGTAGAGCAGTGAGCATGGTGGGATGTTTTATGAAGAGCCAGCCCCTGGATTCCCTCACCTTACCTCATCACCTTCCTCTGGCTCTGCTGGCTGGGTTTTGACTGTCAACCTCAGCACTTGCTGGGGGAAGGGCTACCGCCTTAGGGGGTAATCTTAGTGGCCTTGCAGAGGGGGTGTAGGACCAAGGTGGCTGGTCAGAGGGAAGGTGGGCTCAGCTGAAGGATCCAGAACTCCTGCTGGGCTTCAAGGACACCTCCATGGGGACGAGTCTCAGAACCCCCATGTGGCCTCTGGGAAAAAAGATGCCTAGGTCTAGAACGTAACTGCAGGCAGAGGGGTCTTTAATTCTTCCAACTGCAGGAACTAGCTTAGTCCCACTCCTATTTTTGGGGATTCTGTAAAAATGCCCCGTTTCTAGAAGAGAGATTCAATTCCTCCTTACCCCTCTTTCTCCAGGATCTGCTTCTTGGTCATGTCTTCATCGTACCTGGCGTTCCGCATCTCCCGGCTAGAACAGCAGTTATGCTCCCTGAATTGGGGCGGCTCAGTCCCTGGGCACAGGTGATGCCTTTTCTCTTTCTCATGCTTCTGGGATTGAGGGTTAAGGACAGCAGCCAAAACCTATGGCCAGGCTGCTTGTTAGTCTGGCTGGTCTTGGCCTTGCCCTTGAGCTGGCTTGATGGCCCTCAGCAAGGTTGGGCAGGGTACACAGATCCCACCTGGACCCCCTCTCATGGGTGGACAAAGTCTTCACTGACTCATCTGTCTGCCTTCTAGGCCCTTTGTCTGACCTGGTCATCTCTCCTGTGTGCAGGTAACAGCCACTTGGCCTTTGTCCCCACTCCTCCGAGAAGAATGCTCTGGGTGCTAAGGTGCCACCAACAGTCTGCTTGGTTTATGCTGCTGCTGTGCTGAGACTGAGTCCGAAAGAAAATATTCCGGATCCCTTCTCCTCCCCCCAACTCTTCTCCCTCCTTTAATGAGTGATCTTTAGTACCTGTTTACAAAGCTCCTACAATTTGGGGACTCGGACAAAAAGCCAGATTTTTGGATCTAGCTGAGGAATTCTGTACACTAAGCCACAGCAACCACTTAAATGAAAAGAATATTTTAACTTGTTCCTTGGAAACAGCTCTGACATACAGGAAGAGCACGTGGGGCTGCTGCAAGGGACAACGGCCACGCTTTGATACCTGTCACTTGGCTCACTCCAGTGGTGGGACAGAGGCCAGAACCCAAACCACCAGTGTGGCCTTCGCTCTCTCCCAGCATACTGTGCTCTCACTTGGACACCTGAGAGTCCCTGATATGGGGCCCAAAGGACTTCTCTGCCGTCAGCCAGGGACCCATGCAGGGCAGACTGGAGGGAGTGAGGTAAGCTATGAATGAGGAGAGGAGGGCCTGTGGCCAGGATTCCAGCAAGAGGAGTGTTCACACTCTGTGCAGAGGCTCTGTTCTGGCCCCTCATGAGGAGGCTGGCTGAACCTGAGAGGACACTACCTGTAGCCGGGGACTGTGGCAGTGGCTGTGAAGGAGAACAGAGGTCCAGCATTTCTGTGTCCTCAGCTGCTATTTCCTGGTGAGACAGGTGGAGCAGGGCCTTTTGACCACTGTGGTCGCAGACCAGGTACTGGATCTTTCCCTGGTGTGCTCAAACATTTCCAAGGTGCCCCAGGTGGGAAGTGGGGGATGGGAGGGGCAGTGGCTTTGATCTGAGGGCTTGCTTTGTACTCTCTGCCTGACTGCCTGGATTTTGGGTGTGGCCAATGGCAGCCTGTCGGGCTTGGCTGGGCACTGGGCACGATGGTGCTGGGCCACCACAGGGCAGAGCTCACCATGTCACCTGCAGGCCATGCAGGAGGGTCCTCCACTCCACGGGCTCTGTTCTCCATGAGTATAATGGAGGTGTCCAAGGTGGGCCTGGGACAGTGCAGGGACCAGGCCAAGGGGGTCTGTCTGATACCTTTGGGGACAAGAGAGGTAGAGGATAGGAAGAGTGGACATGGTAGTGGCTTTGCCTTAGAGATTCTTCTTTCTCTGTCAAGGTCTCCTCAATTCTAAAAGCTTCTCTGTGCCTTAAAACTCTGGCCTGTCTTCTCTGGGACTCCGAAATGCTAAGAGAGTGCCTTTGTAGGTTCTGGAAAGGGCTTAGTGAGGAGGCCAGACGTATCAGGGAAAGTCAGTGGCGATGCGGTGGGTGGTGTCAGAAGGAGCCACTTTTTCCCTCTTCAGACATCTGAGAGGTTAACTAGGGAGAAATCCAGGTGGAAGTTATTTACTGTGGAGCTATTTATGACAAACCCAACTGAAGACTGGAGGGACTGACAGGAGGTGACAACTTCCTAAACTCAGACTGGAGGTCTCTTCATTCTCTCCCCATCCCAGGTTCTAGGATTTGGCTTAGAGCCTGGCCTTGTGGGATACCTGCACTAAATCTGTATGTCTCAGGAGAAACTCACTGCTCCATTCTCCCCACATTGCCACACCAGATGAATGCCCGTCCTTTTTTGGGAACCAGCCCCCTTAATCACTTCCTTCCAATCAGATTTTCAGGGAAATAATCCTACTTGTCCCAGCACCTCCCCTCCCTGGTCCTTGCTGAAGGGCAGGGAGAACAGGTCCATTCTCTGAGACTTGCTGGGTTGAGCCAGAGGCCATGAGAGGTGCCAAGTCTCCAGTCTGCATGCCCCAGGCTCAGAGACGGCAAGAGGCGTGCAGTAGAGTAGGTGGCTTTGGAGGCCCTCTTGGGGTCCAGGGCTTTGAGCGATAGGAGTGTGTGCCTGTCCCTCTTGGAGGGCCCTCTGTTTCTCCCTTCTGTCCCCCAGTCTGGTCCTCTGGCCAGCGTACCTTCTGTTGTGCTCATTTATAAACCATGTGTATTTATACAACCTGCTTGCATTGGAGGATGCTCCTCTAATTCCCTGAGAATTTGGTTCAACTATCCTTCAGTTGTTCCACTATGGCGTTGAAAATATTTTTAAATAAAAAATCCGATTTTTCTAGTGTCCCGTGGTATGGGAAGTTCACTTTTATCTTTTGACTACTCATTAAAAGTGCTCTTTACTGACATATTTGGCACGAAGGAGACTAACGGAGCCAAAGTCATTCCCAGAATCCCAAGTACTTTGCACATCTCACAGGACTTTAGCTGAGCTGACTCATACTTCAGGCATACGGGGAATGGTAAGGATGGCCACAGCACACCACCATAGCCTCCTCCCTCTGTTGGATGGACACTGAGAATGCTTCCCTGTTTCTCCTGGGCAACTCCAAAGCAGTGTCCCTGGTTCAACTAGTACTGTGCTCCTGACTCAGGAATTAAAGTCTGGAACTCAGAGCTAGAAAACCCCTGTGTCCTTTTCTATGACATCAAGCCTAGATTATGGAGGTTAAATTCCAATTTGGGCCACGTCACCTTACTTTCTGTCTGGGAGGCCCCCTCTAGTAGTGATTCGTTCGTTCAGTAAATGCTGAGCCCAGACTATGAGCTGGTACTAAGCTAGGCACTGAGGATAGAGCAGTGAACATGTCAGGCAATATCTCTGCATCCCCCATGGCACTTGCATTCCACGTAAACATAAGTTCCAAGTAAATCGTGAACAAACAAGGTAATTCCAGATTGTGGTTAAGTTCCATGAAGGAAAGAAACAGTGATACAAGATACAGTAAACAGGGAGGTGGCTTTGGATGGGTGGTCAAGAAATGTTCTCTGAAGTGAGATTTAAGCTGGTGCTTAAAGGATGAGGAGCCAGTCATGGAAGGAACTGGGAAAAGGGTCGGCAACTGTGAAAGGTAGGAAAGAACACATATGTCTCTGTGGAACAGAGAGACCATCTGCACGAATCTAGGATACTAGTCAGTGGGAGAGTGACATGAAAAGAGGTTGGAAAGGGCAACTCAGCAACAACAAAACAACCTGTTTAAAAGTCGGTAAAGGACTTGAATAGATATTTCAACATCACTGGTCATTAGGGAAATGCAAATCAAAACCACAATTAGATACCACTTCATATCCATTAGGATGGCTACTATCAAAGAAATGGAAAACAAAAGTGTTACTGAGGATGTGGAGAAATTGGAACCCTTATGCACTATTGGTAGGAATGTAAAATGGTGCAGCCACTGTGGAAAACAGTATGGCAGTTCTTCAAAAAATTAAAAACGATTACCACATGATCCAGTAATTCCAATTCTGCGTATACGCCCACAAGAATGGAAAATAAGGGCTTGAAGAGCTATCTGTACACCCATGTTCATAGCAGTGTCAGTCACAATCAGCCAAAAGGTGGAAGCAACCCAAGTATCTATCGAGAGGTGAATGGATAAACAAAATTTGGTGTATACATGCAATGGAATATTATTCAACCTTCAAAAGAAAGAAAGTCTTGACATATGCTACAACATGGATAAACCTTGAAGACATTATGCTAAGTGAAGTGAGCCAGTCACTAAAAGACAAATGCTGTATGACTCTACATATATGAGGTACCTATGGTAGTCAGATTCATAGAAACAGAAAGCAGAATGGTGGTTGCCAGGAGCTATGGGGAAGGGAAATGGGAGTTATTGTTTAATGTGTACAGTTTCAGTTTTGCAAGATAAACAGAGTTCTGGAGATGGTGATGATTGTTGGACAATAATGTGAATGTACCTCACACTGGAACTATACACTTAAAAATGATTAAGATGATAAGGCTTCCCTGGTGGCGCAGTGGTTAAGAATCTGCCTGCCAATGAAGGGGACACGGGTTCGAGCCCTGGTCCAGGAAGATCCCACATGCCGCGGAGCAACTAAGCCCGTGCATCACAACTACTGAGCCTGCGCTCTACAGCCCGTGAGCCACAACTACTGAGCCTGCGTGCCACAACTACTGAGCCCACACACCTAGAGCCCGTGCTCCACAAGAGAAGCCACCGCAGTGAGAAGTCTGCGCACCGCAACGAAGAGTAGCCCCCACTCGCCACAACTAGAGAAAGCCCGCGCACAGCAACGAAGACCCAACACAGCCAAAAATAAATTAAAAAAAGATTAAGATGATAAATTTTATATGTATTTTGCCACAATAAAAAAAATAAGAGGTTGGAGAGGTAGGCAGGAGAAGGGAATTTGAATTTTATACATTCCCTGGGTACTGCAGCTCAGGTCTGAAAGTTTGGAGCTGGCAGAATCAGTGGTTACTGAAACCAAGTGCTTTCTTTTGCTAGAGGAAATAAACACGTGGATGTAATATGCAGAAAAATATGGCTGAATTTCTACATACTATCACACACCTCCTTTTCACTATTCCCAGGGAGTGGTTCATAGCAGCAGCATCACAGTGAGGGCATATCATATTTTTTAAGTTGAGCTAACTTTATAAGGGAGAAACAACAGCCCTAAACTTGGAGAAACGGAGGTATATATATTTTATGTGGGAGCCTCAGTTTGCAACATGGGCTTTAGCCAGATGAGGGAGAGTCGTGAGAGTGGGCAGAAGTTCTCGTGAAAAAGGCATTCAGGAGTGAGGGGGGGGCTCTGGGAGAACTGCATCCCACCAGAGACATCCTGGGAGTAAGAAACTGCCCCCACTCCCAGGCGCCCACCCAGCCAGCCCTGGCCCTCTCACCTGGTGGCCATGCCGTTAGGACACCTATCGAGCTAGGTGAGGTGGTGACCCTGTGCTGCTCCTCTCTCCTAGCGGCTGCACTGCAGAATCAGGGCATCCTAGGGCAGAGAAGCTTTTCAGAGAAGGCTCTCCTGTCAGCCTCAGGCTGGGACAGGCCAGATCCCTAGGCAGATCTCAATCTGGGGGGGTGGGGGTGGGGGTGGGGGGAGGTGAGATGCCACTGGGCCACTAGGTGGCAGCAAAGTCCAGCAGGAACTGGAGCCAAGGCAGTGAGGGACAGACTTCGCTCTTCTTTCTCAAAGGGCCCCCCCCCGCCCCCCGCCCGCTGTCCCCAGGCCCTGGCAGTGGCAGAAGGGAAGCTGGGCAGGCTCCCAAGGCCATTTCTCCCCGGTGCCCTTTGGTTCTTTCTCTCCTCTCCCCTCTTCTATCATACCCCAGGGGAAAGGCCTGAGGTGATTATGAGAGGAAAGCATTCCCAAGGACTCTGAAGATCTCCTGAGGTCTGATCAGTCAGAAGGCAGAAGTGGCTGGTGTGAAGAACAAGTGTGGTGTGTGTGTGGTGTGGGTGTGTGTGGTGTGGGGTGTGTGTGTGTGTGGTGCATGCGTGGTGTGTGTGTGGTGTGTGGTGTGTGTGTGTGTGGTGTGTGTGGGGTATGTGTGTGGTGTGTGTGGTGCGTGCGTGGTGTGTGTGGTGTGTGGGGGGTATGTGTGTGGTGTGTGTGTGTGGTGTGTGGTGTGTGTGTGTGGTGTGTGTGTGGTGTGGGCTCTGGGGGTGAGTGGGGAGCTCAGCTTCCAACAGGGGCACAGAAACCCCAGGCTTTCCCCGGCTCTGCCCTTGTTGTCAGTAGTATCTTCTCTTACCCAGGGCACAGAATTGCAGAAACCTGGATTCTGCAAGGTGTGATTTCACTCTTTCTCCTCCTCCCTTCATTTAGAGATAAGGGGCTGGACCCCAGAGCAGAGAGGATTCAAATTTAACGGTTACATGGCTACATACGCTTTGCCCATGAAAGTGAGGGGGAGGGAGGCGTTTAAGCCTCTGAAACGATAATCCAGAGAAGCCCGAGTTTATCCTCTGTGTGCCTGACCTCCACAGAGCCAAGGAGCACCTGGCGCCCAGCAGGCCCTGCTGGCTGGTCCTCCTTCGCGTTGGCAGGGCTCCTTGCCTTCCCGGAATGTGTTCCTTCTTGTTTGCCACTCAGTGCCTGGCCCAAAGCCAAACCTGGGCTGCTCAGAATACCATGCCCCACTCACTTCTCTCACAGGATCTGAGACAAGGCTCTCTTCCGCCTGGGGAAAGGCCAGGCCCGCGCTGCAGCCTCATCCTACTGGTGCCGCCTTCTCTAAGGACATCGTGCTCTCCAGTGGCTGAGGGCAGAAGCACTTAGGCAGGATGCAGCTGGCACCGCGGCAAAGCAGAGAGTGGCATATTGACATCTTATCCTTTTGGCAGCCTTCTAAATTGGGCCAGAGTGGGCAAAGTGTTACTCACAAGCTGTTCATTAACTTGTTAAATGCAGAAAGGTTGGCTTAGGCTCCACTTTGGGAAAATGTGACACCCACTGCTCCTGGATTCACTCTAGCATGAAGGAGTGTTAATTGGTGTAGGATTTCTGATGGAAGTTTTTCTTTGCTGTTAGTTCCAAATACCAGGCTGGTCTGAATGCATGCTCTCTCCAGTCTGTAATTACATTTAAAAGATTTATTAAGCACTTGCTATGGACTCCTGCATGTATGCTTCTATAGATACTATGATTCTGTAATTTTCTGAGCAATAAACTGGGTACCAGGCCCTATGCAAGGTACTTTTTATGCTCATTTGACTCTCACAACAAGGAACTCTCAATACGACAATATGGTTTTCACACCTTATGCTGTGGAAACTGAGATGGATAGGCCAGAAATACAATACGGACCCCTTCAAAGAGTTTATTGAGGAGACAAGATAGAGGGAATAGCTGTATAACAGTGTAGACATGTGAGCCCTGATATGTACAGAAGGGAGTGGCATAGACTGACTCAGTGGCAAGGGGTGTGCCACACGTGTGGACTTCAGAGGGTAAGAGTTGGATCAGAGGAGAGCTGTGGGGAGGGTCCTCACCGGTTGTGTTTGGGGGGTTAACGTCAGTAAAAGGATGGTAGTGCGAAGGATGGTGCCAATGAAAGCTTAGGAGAAGCAGAGTCCCTGCTAGGGAATGGATACGTTAAGTGTGCAAAACACCTCAGGATCTAAACGCCAGGATGAGAAGGAGAGACTTGATCTTTCAGGCAATGAAGAGCCATGGGGGCTACTGGAACTTAGGAGTGATGGATAAACGTGATGGTTTAGGAATGCTGGTTTGGCAACGGGGCACAAGGTAGATTAAAAGTCCGCCAGAATAGTCTAGATGGCGGTTTCTCAACCTCAGCACTACTGCCATTTTGGGCTGCGTAATCCTTTGTTATGGGGGGTTTGTCCTGTGCATTGGTGGGTGCTCGGCCACATCCTTGGCCCACCTGATGCCAGCAGCACCTCCCACCCTTAGCTGTGACAACCAAAAACATCTCCAGACATTGCCAAATGTCCCCTGGGGGACACAGTGGCCCATGATTGAGAATCATTAGTCCAGAAGGCAGGAGGTAAGGGCTTGGACCTCAGAATGTTGGCAGGTATTTTCAGAACCAACTGCATCAATCTACTGACTTTTAGAATAGCTGACAAAAGTAAAAATGATTTCCTTGCCACAGGAAATTCGTCATCAATGCCAAAGAACTTAATGGCCTAAACTTAATGGCCTAAAGAGGCTCAGAAGTAGATCATTCTGCATATTAGAAACCTCTAGAGGATACACCAAAACTACAGATAATGTGCTCATTAGCAAGAAAGTGGCTGATATCAGGATTTCTCTCTCTACCCGCTCACCCCCAAGTCACATCTTACTCAACCACTGCTTTGAATAAGGAATGTCCAATCTGTCCACAGGCAGAAAAGCTACTGATCTGTAATTTTGCTAGGCTTGCATTCACCTTTTTAACATTTTGTTTTTGGCAGTTGGTAGAGTGGATGGATACAGCCTGGCCTGCAACGAAGAACTATGATTTACCAAGATGTATCTTTCTCTAAAGCAGGAATCAGTGAAGATCAGATAAGACCACCGTAAGAACTTTGGCTTTTACTCTGAATGAAATGAGAGACAAAGGAGTGAATAATACGCTTTAATTATATAGGCTTTAAAAGGATCTTCGTTGGCTGTGAGGCAGGCAAAGGTGGAAGCAGGGAGGTCAGTTAGGAGACTTTGGGGTGATTGTGTTGAGAGATGACAGAGGTTCTGACTCAGGTGGTAGAAGCAGAGATGGTGGAAATGGGCAGATTCTGGATATATTCTGATGGTAAAAACAACAGAATTTCCTGTCAAATTAGAGATGGAGGATAACAGAAAAAGAGTCATAAAGGATGACTCATGTTTTATGGCTTGAGAGGATGGACAGAGCTGCCATCAACTGAGATGAAGAAAGCCATGAGTGGTGTATTTTTTGGGAGGACGATCAGAAATGTACCATTGAACATGTAAAGTTTGAGATGAGTTTTAGACGTATAAGTGGGGATGTCAAGTGGGCAATAGATATATGTGTCTGGAGTTCAGGAGAGAAGTCTAGGAAATACAAATCTGGGAACTGTCAACAGATGGACGGTATGTAGTAGCAAGAGACTGGATGAGATCACCAAGGACTGAGTGTCCGTTGATAGAGGAAAGTATGGATGACTGAGCCCTGTGGCACACTGTGATCAAGAGATCAGGAAGAAAAGGAGGAACTAGCAAAGGAAACTGATGAGTGCCTGATAAAGCACAAGGAAACCCAGAAGAGTCTGGTGTTCTGGAAGGTAATTCCCATACGGCAAGGAGGAGACTGACAAATGCTGCTAATAAACCACATTTCTTTTACTGTGGCTCAACAAAATTTCTTTTCCACTTGACTATAACCCAGAAGTTTCTAACCTGGACAACTCCAAACAATTTAATGTTTAGGGTTATTCTTTCAGTACAAAAATGGCCCGAGCCCCATTTCCAACCACTATGGTCAGTCCTGAGACTCAATTTCTGCAAGAGTTTCCAAGGTTGCTTCTGTGTCTCCTGGGTTAGACCACTATGCAGTCTGCTTGTCTACTGTCTCCTGTTCCTTTAGCTATTGCCTTCTTGCCCATGATGTGCCACTCCTCATCCTTCATTCCTCCAAATGATCCACCACCAAGATAATCAGATGTATCCAAATTGCATGAAAGATTTAGAGTTAATGGAAGGCTATGGCACAAAGCCGAAAACTTCAAATTCAGTGCACACATGACTGCTTATAGCAATGTGACAGCCATTCTCTCAGGAAACTTCTCACCAGCCATGTCCTCCAGTAGGCCCCTGCCTCCTGCCGTGTTTCTGGCATGTATCCCATCTCAGTTCTTTTTATCAACCTCCCTCTACTTTCTTTCCTAGGCCTCATTCTCTTTTTCTAGGGCATCCAATGAAAATTCAGATTTCTTTCATCTTATTATTTGGAGTAACTGATCTCTCTTTGTATCCTCCTGGCCCACTTAGGCTAAACCCAGAGAGTTGACCTTTCTCAACCAAAAAGGTCCATCAAGATATTTACTTCAACAAAACAACAAGCTCTCTAGCAATAAATTATGCGACACTCCTGAAGTCAGAAAAGCTACATTCAGTTTTTGTTTTTAATAGTAGTTTTTCCTTTTGGGTAAATAAAACAGAAAAAAAAGCATTACCACTAACAAACCATACAGCAGTGTATCACAGTGGTTAAGAGCAGAGGTTCTGGAATCAGCACATCTACATTTAAACCTCATTAATTCACTTGGGCAACTCTAAGCTTTAGTCTTCTCGTCTCTAAAAGGGGGAGAGTAGTAGCATCTACCTTTATGGTTATTATTAAGTTGGAAATTTACATCAAATCCTTATAAGTCCCTGACACATAGAAAGAGCTCAATAAATGTTAGTTATTATCTATTAAACTTCAAGAAAATTTAAACTTAAATAAGTATAAAACCCAGTGTTGGTATGGCTACACAGAATTAAACATAGATTTTTTTTTTTTTTTTTTTTTTTGCGGTACGCGGGCCTCTCACTGTTGTGGCCTCTCCCATTGTGGAGCACAGGCTCTGGACACGCAGGCTCAGTGGCCATGGCTCACGGGCCCAGCCGCTCCGCGGCATGTAGGATCTTCCCGGACAGGGGCACGAACCCGTGTCCCCTGCATTGGCAGGCAGACTCTCAACCACTGCACCACCAGGGAAGCCCTAAACATAGGTTTTTATTATACATTATTAATGGTACTTGCACATTGATTCTCTTTTGAGAACTCTCTGGATATCTATATGAAGGGAAATAAATTGCTCATATGCTTTGATGTCTCAACTCCACTTTTGTATTCCTCAAGGAGATAATTTGGAATGAAAAAGTTGTTTATGAAGAGTGTTTGCAGCAATGCCATTCATAACAACATCGGAACTAACCAAAAAAAAAAAAACCCTAACTTTGGGGAGGAAACGACTATGAAAGTTATGACCTATTAACCTGTTGTAACCCCAGGTTACCATTAAACATAACAAGTAGACAATGATTAAGGGAGGAAATTTGTAAAAAGCAGAATTAAAATAGTGCTTATGCATGGGTTATAACTATGTAAAATGTGAAAATCTCTAAAAAATCAGCAGATAAGTTGAAGAGATGTCCATGGTTAGAGTTACATGTTTAGCGAGTTCCTTGTTCTCTGTCAGGTTGCTTAAGTTTGTCAAACCCTCCCCCAACAATAGCTTGGTATTATGCAAGCCTCAAAAGTTACGCTGATTAACAGGGCATTTTGATTTCTGCTTTAATACCATGGAAAGATGGGCTTTTTTTGGATAAATTGCTTCTATATTTGTATTTAGTTATTCAACGAATAATAACCAGTGTCTATGCGCCAGGCACTATACTAAGCAGCATGGATTCAGTGGTGATGAGACATCGTCCCTGGCCTCCAGGGCTTCTAGTTTAGTGGCAAGACTGGAAAATCTTGCCACTATAAATCACCTATAATTTTACACCACCAAAAATTATAGGTGATTTGGGCACACTGGAAGGGTTCATGATTCTAGGGTATTGTTTAACAAGGAAAGCAAATTAGTCTGGTGCATCAGGGAAGATTTCCCTGAGGAAGAGATTCCATAGGAATTTCCCTGATGAAGAGTGCTGGAGAGTTAGAGGGGGAGAGAACAGCAAGTAGGAAGGCTTTAAGGGGAGAAAAGAATGTGCTCTGCTGGAGGAACTAAAAGAAGGTCTGCAGAGTTGGGGAACAATAAAATAGGGCAAGAGGGATCTAGCTCATAGAGAGGCAAGAGAAGCAGGAAGAGGCCAGATTGTGCAGAGCTTTATTAAAGATATTGGCAGGATATGAAACCGACTGGGGGATGGACAATATGTGTGAATACTGGAGGACTACTTTACAAGATATTGTGGCAGTCCAGATGAGAGATGATGGTTGCCCGGATGACAGTGGTGGCATTGGTGAGAGAAATCCATGGAGTTAAGGATATTCAAGATGTAGAATCAACACGACTAGGAGATTGGGAAATGTGAAGTGTGTGTGAGAGAGAGACAAGTAAAGGATGACTCCTAGATTTCTGGCTAGAATTGGGTGGGGCAGTGGTGCCATTTCCTGAGGTAGAAATACTGATAGAGCAGATTTGATGGGGAAAGATGAGTTGAGCTTTGGGATTTGTTGGGTTTGAGTTGCCTGTGAAATATCCAAGGGAAGATGTAGGCTGGTAAATGGATATTCAGGTAGAAGTTTGGCAGAGGTCAGGAAAGAAGTATAGGTCTGATATGCCCAAATCTATCACTGGCCTGGGGAAAGGATGGGAGAGCCTAGGAAGTGTGTACAGAATGAGAAAAGGGATATGGGAACAAAAACCTGAGAATCTGCAGCAAATAGACAAGAAACTGGCAAGTAAGAAAGAGTGGTCAAGGAAGTACTAGAAAAACTAGGTATCACATCAATTAAAGGAAGAGTTGTTTGAAAAGGAGGGTTTAATGTTGCTAGGAGGACTAGTAAAATGAGAACCATTAGTGCTCTTGTTGAGAATTTTTTGTAGAGTGGTGGGCACAGAGTCTAGATTACCGTGGGTTGAGAAGTGGGCAGAAGGTGAGAAACTGACACTTTAGATCTGGCTGTAAAGAGGAAGAAAGCAAAAGGTCAATATCTAGAGAGAGACATGAGGTCATGCTTTTATTTATTTTTAAAGATGGGGAGATTTAATACATATGTACATCTAACTGCTGATGGAAAAGAGCCAGTAGAGAGAGGGTCCTGCTGCTGCTGCTGCTGTGTGTGAAGGAACTGTCTGCATAAAAATCCCTGTGCACAGGTGAAGGCATTAGCCATAGCTATGAGGGTCAATGTGATAGGCGTGAGGAAGGCTCAAAGGTGGGTATAGATATAGTTAGATTTGTAGATTTGGTGTCAGGAAAGTTGAAGTTCATGACAGTTCCTATTTTCTCTCTGAAGTTGGAGAGTGTGGGAGGAGGTGAGGGCTTCACAGGTTTGTGGAACGAAGACTGAGGCAGTAGCTGTGGAGAGCTAGAGTGTGAGCTGGCAAGGGAAGCATGGCCAAGGGCAGAGAAACTTGTCCTAGCCTGCGTCGTGGGGGACAGGTTTTCTTCTAAATACAGGTTGCTCTGTTTTGGTACATGGAGGGAAAAGAGCCAGGCAGTAATTCTTCTGGCTTTTATCCCAAACTGCAGGATCCGAGATGAATTTTTTCCTGAGTAATGGTAACTCGTCCCTAGTACTAACACTCTAGTTGGCTACCTCCTCCTTTGACACTCTGACACGTATGTTTTCCTTACACAAGAAGACTTAATTTAAATGCATCTGGCACTTGATTTTTTCCTTGGTGGAGTTTCACTTGCTTCATTTTGGAACTTAGTGACCAATTTCCCCAGTTTTGTACAGTGTACCACCTTTGCTTAGTACCATTTATTTGACTCAATTCCTTTAAGTCCTTTCTTTTGTATGAGTTTTCCCCAGGCTGCTGCTCTTGTTCTACTTCCCATCTTTCATATACATGAAATCTGAAAGGAAGTACAATGTAGAGCTTTTAAAATGCTTTAGGTCAGTACATTGATGTCAGGAGCTGATCCAAATATGATCTAATATATAAAACAAAGCCAGTTATTATATACATTTTGTTACCTAGCAGTTAATTGAGATGACAGTTTCTCACTATTGGTTTCTGTAATATACTTGCTGAATTTAGGACATTTATAAAGTGAGGCAAGATTACATTTAAAATGTTCAAGCAAGGAGTTTTTGCTATCATTTTCTGGAAGAGGGAGAAAGGTACAAGTGGAAAGACTGTGAGAAGGGGAGATGGAGGCCCTGCACTTGAGTCATGGCCCTGTCACTTGAAATCATGTGACTGAGCTCCACTAAGTTTGTTTCTTATCTATAAAATCAGAATAATAAGGAAAACAACCAAGATGGTGGAGTAGAAAGACCCTGAGCTCACCTCCTCTCACAAGCACAACAAAATCACAACTATCTACAGAACAACCATTGATGAAAAAATACTGGAACCTACCAGAAAAGATTTTCTACAACTAAAGACATAAAGAAGGAACCACAATGAGCAGGGGAGGAGGTGTGGACTCGTGATATAATTAAATTCCATACCCCCTGGGTAGAAGACCCACAGATTGGAGAATAATTATACTGCAGAGGTTCTGCTACAGGAGTGAGAATTCTGAGCTCCACAACAGGCTGCTCAACCTGGGAGTCTGGCACCGGGAAGATGAGCCCCCAGAGCATTTGGCTTTGAAGGCCAGTGGGGCTTAATTACAGGAGCCCCACAGTACTAGGGGAAACAGAGACTTCACTCTTAAAGGGGGCACGCAAAATCTCATGCATACTGGGACCCAAGGCAAAAGCAGTAATTTGATAGGAGCCTGGGCCAGACCTACCTCTTGGTCTTAGAGTCTCCTGGAGAGGTGGGAGGGTGGCTGTGGCTCACCCTGGGGACACAGACACTGGTGGCAGACGTATTGGGGAACATTCAACCTCAAGAACACTCCCGGCAGCTGCCATATTGGCTCATTAGTGCCAAGCCCTGGCCCCACTCAATAGCCTGTAGGCTCTAGTGCTAGGATGACTCAGGCCAAACAACTAACTGGGTGGGGACACAGCCCCACCCATTGGCAGACAGGTGGCCTAAAGACTAAAGAGATCACAGCCACCTCTAGACACTCCCCTAGTCATGGCCTAGCCCACCAGAGGGCCAAGACCCAGCTCCACAAACCAGTGGACAGGCACCAGCACCTCCCACCAGGAAAGCTTGCACAAGCCTCTAGACCAGTTTCACCCACCGGGGAGCAGACATCAGAAGCAAGAAAATTATGATCCTGAAACACAGGCCAGACCCTACCCTGGGACCGGCTGGGCCCTGCCTTTGCCCACCAGCAGGGCAACGCAACCTTCAGGACACTCCAGACCCCATACCCAACTGTGTCAGGAACTGGCCCTCTCCCACCAATGATCTGAAATGAGATCTGGGATCCCTGGGCCCTGCAGCCAGACTTCAGGAACCAGCTCTGCCTGCCAGAAGCCCAGCACCGACCCCAGGATCTGGTTTCACCTGCCAGTAGGTGGGCAACAGCCCCAGAGTCTTCAGGACCCTGACACTACCTACCAGCGAGACAGCACTAGCCCTGGGGCTCCCTAGGATTCCGTAACCAGCGACCTCAGGACCAGGCCCTGCTAAACAACATACAGCAGAATCCGCGCAAAGTAGGGCCCGTTAACCAACCAGACTAGAGGCTAACCAAGCCTACCAGACAGCCCATACAGTCAGCCCGCTACACAGAAGGACCCATGCAGCCCTCTTAGGGGGAACCTCTAGAGCATATAGCCTGGGTGATGAGAGAGGAATGCACTGCGGGGATGCACAGGCTGCCTCCTACAGAGGGTCATGTCTCCAAGGTTGAGAAACGTAGGTAACCTATGACATACATAAAATGCAAACAGCAACTGAGACAACATTAGGTGGCAGAAAAATATGTTCCAGGTGAAGGAACAAGATAAAACTGCAGAACAACTACTAAGTGAAGTGGAGATAGGCAATCTACCTGAGAAAGAGTTCAGAGTAATGATCTTAAAGATGATTAAAGAACTCGGGAGGAGAATGGATGCACAGAGCGAGAAGTTAGAAGTTTTTAACAAAGAGTTAGAAAATATAAAGAACAATCAAACAGAGATGAACAATACAATAACTGGAATGAAAAATACACTACAAGGAATCAATAGTAGACTAAAGGATTCAGAAGAACAGATTAGTGAGCTGGAAGACAGAAGGGTGGAAATCACTGCAGTTAAACAGAAAAAAGATAAAAGAATGAAAAGAAATGAGGACAGTTTAAGAGACCTCTGGGACAACATCAGGCACACTAATATTTGCATTATAGGGGTCCCAGAAGGAGAACCTCCCTAACCTGGGAAAGGAAACAGTCACCTAAGTCCAGGAAGCACAGAGGCCCACACAGGATTAACCCAAAGAGAACAACCAAGACACATTTTAATCAACATTACAAAAATTAAAGATAAAAAGAGAATACAAAAGCAGCAAGGGAAAAGCAACAAACAATATACGAGGGAACTCCTGTAAGGCTATAAGCTGATTTTTCAGCAAAAATTCTGCAGGCAAGAAGGGAGTGGCACGATATACTTAAAGTGATGAAAGGAAAAACCTACAACCAAAAATACTCTACCCAGCAAGGCTCTCATTCAGATTTGATGGAGAAATCAAAAGCTTTAGAGACAAGCAAAAGCTAAAAGAATTCAGCAACACCAAACCAGCTTTACAACACATGTTAAAGGAACTTATCTAGGTGAAAAATAAAAGGCTATGTTTAGGAACAAGAAAATTATGGAATGAAAAAGCTCACTGGTAAAGGCAAACATATAGTAAAGGTAGGAAATCATCCACACACAAAGGCAGTATGGAGGTTAAAAGACAAAAGTAGTAAAATCATCTGTATCCACAATAAGCATTTAAGGGATACACAAAACAATTAGATGTAAAACATGATATCAAAACCAGTAATCGTGAGGGGTGAATACAAATGCAGGGTATTTTAAATGCACTTGAAATTAAGAGATCAGCAATTTAAAACAATCATGTATATAATACACTGCTATACAAAAACCTCATGGTAATGGCAAACCAAAAATCTATACTAGATATACACCCCAAAAAAGAAAAAGGAATCCAAATATAACACTAAAGATAGCCATCAAGTCACAAAATAGAGAACAAAAGAAGAAAGGGTGGGGGGAAGACCTACAAAAACAAATTCAAAACAATTAATAAAATGGCATTAAGAACATACATATCGAGGATTTCCCTGGCGGCGCAGTGGTTAAGAA
Source organism: Tursiops truncatus (assembly GCF_011762595.2). Lineage (NCBI taxonomy): Eukaryota > Metazoa > Chordata > Mammalia > Artiodactyla > Delphinidae > Tursiops > Tursiops truncatus. The sequence continues at coordinate 113,634,947 of NC_047035.1, read as the reverse complement.
TCCACCTGCCAGGCTTCCCTGGTGGTGCAGTGGTTGAGAGTCCGCCTGCTGATGCAGGGGACGTGGGTTCGTGCCCCGGTCCGGGAAGATCCCAGATGCCGCGGAGCGGTTGGGCCCATAAGCCATGGCCGCTGAGCCTGCACGTCTGGAGCCTGTGATCCGCAATGGGAGAGGCCACAACAGTGAGAGGCCCGCGTACTGCAAAAGAAAAAAAAAAAGAAAAGAATCCACCTGCCAATGCAGGGGTCATGGGTTTGAGCCCTCGTCTGAGAAGATCCCACATGCCGCGGAGCAACAAAGCCCGTGCGCCACAACTACTGAGCCTGCGCTCTAGAGCCCACAAGCCACAACTACTGAACCCGTGTGCCACAACTACTGAAGCCCATGCACCTAGAGCCCATGCTCCACAACAAGAGAAGCCACCGCAATGAGAAACCCAGGCACTGCAACAAAAAGTAGCCTCTGCTCACCACAACTAGAGAAAGCCTACGTGCAGCAACAAAAGACCCAACATAGCAGAAAAAAAAAAAAAAGATAATTATCTTAAATATAAACAGACTAAATGCTCCAACCAAAACACAGACTGGCTGAATGGATATAAAAAAAGACCCGTATATATGCTGCCTACAAAAGACTCACAGATCTAGAGACACATACAGACTGAAAGTGAGGAGAAGGAAAAAGGTATTCCACACAAATGGAAATCAAAAGAAAGCCAGAGTAGCAATGCTTATATCAGCCAAAATAGACTTTATATTTATTTATTTATTTATTGGTGGTACGTGGGCCTCTCACTGCCGCGGCCTCTCCCGTTGCGGAGCACAGGCTCTGGACCGCAGGCTCAGTGGCCATGGCCCACGGGCCCAGCCGCTCCGCGGCATGTGGGAGCTCCCTGGAACGGGGCACAAACCTGTGTCCCCTGCATCGGCAGGCAGACTCTCAACCACTACACCACCAGGGAAGTCCCAAAATAGACTTTAAAATAAAGACTGTTACAAGAGACAAAGAAGGATACTACATAATGATCAAGGGATCAATCGAAGAAGAAAATATAACAATTGTAAATATATATATATATATATATATATATATATATACATACATACACACACACATGCACCCAACGCAGGAACATCTCAATATATAAGGCAAATATTAACAGAAACAAAAGGAGAAATCAACAGTAACAGAATAGTAGGGGGCTTTTTTTTTTTTTTTATTGCTGTACGCAGGCCTCTCACTGTTGTGGCCTCTCCCATTGCGGAGCACAGGCTCCGGACGCGCAGGCTCAGGGGCCATGGCTCACGGGCCCAGCTACTCTGCGGCATGTAGGATCTTCCCAGACTGGGGCACAAACCCGTGTCCCCTGCATTGGCAGGTGGACTCTCAACCACTGCAGCACCAGGGAAGCCCAGTAGGGGGCTTTTTAACACCCCACTTATATCAATGGACAGATCATCCAGACAGAAAATCAATAAAGAAACACAGACCTTAAATAACACATTAGGCCAGATGATATTTATAGATCATTATATCCGAAAGCAGCAAAATACACATTCTTTTCATGTACACATGGAACGTTCTCCAGGATAGATCACATGCTAGGCCACAAAACAAACCTTGGTAAATTTCACAAAATCGAAATCGTATGAAGCATCTTTTTTTCCCCCCAACCACAACACTATGAGACTAGAAATCAGCTACAAGAAAAAAAAAAACTGCAAAAGACACAAACATGTCGGAGGCTAAACAATATGCTACTAAACAATCAATGGATCACTGAAGAAATCAAAGAAGAAATCAAAAAATACCTAAAGACAGGGCTTCCCTCGTGGCGCAGTGGTTGAGAGTCCACCTGCCAATGCAGGGGACACGGGTTCGTGCCCCGGTCTGGGAAGATCCCACATGCTGCGGAGTGGCTGGGCCCATGAGCCAAGGCCACTGAGCCTGCACATCCGGAGCCTGTGCTCCGCAACGGGAGAGGCCACAACAGTGAGAGGCCCGCATACCGCAAAAAAAAACCCCCCAAAAACCTAGAGACAAATGAAAACAAAAATACCATGATCCAAAACCTATGGGACTCAGCAAAAGCAGTTCTAAGAGGGAAGTTTATAGCGATACATGCTTATCTCAGGAAATGAGAAAAATCTCAAATAAAGAACCTAATCTTATACCTAAAGCAACTAGAGAAAGAAGAACAAACAAAACCCAAAGTCAGTAGAAGGCAATAAATCACAAATATCAGAGCAGAAATAAATGAAATAGAGGCAAAGAAAAAAAATCAATGAGTCGAAAAGCTGGTTCTTTGAAAAGATAAACAAAATTGATGAACATTTAGCCAGACTCATCAAGAAAAAAAGGGAGAGGGCACAAATCAATAAAATCAGAAATGAAAAAGAAGTTACAACCGACATCACAGAAGTACAAAGAATGATAAGAGACTACTATGAACAATTATATACCAATAAAATGTACAACCTAGAAGAAATAGCCAAATTCTTAGAAAGGTACAATCCACAAGACCAAACTAGGAGGAAATAGAAAATATGAACAGACCAATTAGCAGTACTGAAAGTGAATCAGTAATTTAAAAATCCCAACAAACAAATGTCCAGGACCAGATGGCTTCACGGGTGAATTCTACTAAACATTTAGAGAAGAGTTAACACCTATCCTTCTGAAACTATTCCAAAAATTGCAGAGGAAGAAACACTTCTGAACTCATTCTATGAGGCCACCATCATCACCTTGAGACCAAAACCAGACAAAGATATCACACACAAAAGACAATTACAGGCCAATATCACTGATGAACATAGATGCAAAAATTCTCAACAAAATACTAGCAAACCAACTCCAACAATACATTAAAAGGATCATACACCATGATCAAGTGGGATTCATCCCAGGGATGCAAGGATTTTTCAATATCTGCAATTCAATCAATGTGATACACCACATTAACAAACTGAAGAATAAAAACCATATGATCATCTCAACAGATGCAGAAAAAGCTTCTGATAAAATTCAACATTCAGTTATGAAAAAAACTCTCCAGAAAGTAGGCACAGAGGGAACCTACCTGAACATAATAAAGGTCACATATGACAAACCCACAGCTAACATCATGCTCAATGGTGAAAAGCTGAAAGCATTCCCGCTAAGGTCAGGAATTAGACAAGGATGCTCACTCTTGCCACTTTTATTCAACATGGTTTTAGCAGTCCTAGCCACAAGAATCAGAGAAGAAAAAGAAATAAAAGGAATCTAAACTGGAAAAGAAGTAAAACTGTCACTGTTTGCAGATCACATGATACTATACATAGAAAATCCTAAAGGTGCTACCACAAAACTATTAGAGTTCATCAATGAATTCAGTAAAGTTGCAGGATACAAAATTAATAAACAGTTCCTATTCACTAACAATGAAATATCAGAAAGAGAAATTAAGGCAACAACCCCGTTTACCATCACATCAAAAAGAATAAAATACCTAGGAATAAACCTACCTAAGGAGGCAAAAAAAACCACTGTACTCTGAAAACTATAAGACGCTGATGAAAGAATTGAAGATGACACAAACAGGTGGAAAGATATACAATGTTCTTGGATTGGAAGAATCAATATTAAAATGACCATATTATCTAAGGCAATCTACAGATTCAATGCAATCCCTACCAAATTACCAATGGCATTTTTCAAAGAACTAGAACAAAAAAATTTTAAACTTGTACAGAAACACAGAAGACCCTGAATAGCTAAAACAATCTTAAGAATGGAGCTGGAGGAATCAGGCTTCTTGACTGTAGACTATACAACAAAGCTACAGTAATCGAAACAGTATGGCACTGGCACAAAAACAAACACATAGATCAATGGAACAGGACAGAAAGCCCAGAAAGAAACCCATGAACTTATGATCAGTTAAGGTACAAAAAAGGAGGCAAGAATATACAATGTAGAAAAGACAGTCTCTTCAATAAGTGGTGCTGGGAAAACTGGACAGCTATATATAAAAGAATTAAATTAGAACATTCTCTAACACCATAAAAAAATAAACTCAAAATGGATTAAAGACCTAAACATAAGACTGGATACTATAAACCTCCTAAAGGGAAACACAGGCCTAAATCACAACAGTATTTTTCTGGAACTGTCTCCTAGAGTGGAAACAAAAGCAAAAATAAACAAATGGGACCTAATTAAACTTACAAGCTTTTGCACAGCAAAGGAAACCATAAACAAAACAAAAAGACAACCTACAGAATGGGAGAAAATATTTGCAAATAATGCAACTGACAAGAGATTAATTTCCAAAATATACAAACAGCTCATACAGTCATACAGCTCAATGTCAAAACAACAACAAAACAAACAATCCAATCAAAAAATGGGCAAAAGACCTAAAGAGACATTTCCCCAAAGAAGACATACAGATGACTAACAGACACATGAAAAGATGCTTATCATCGCTAATTATTAGAGAAATGCAAATCAAAACTACAATGAGGTTACACCTCACTGGTCACCGGTCAGAATGGCCATCATTAAAAAGTCAACAAAGGGTGTGGAGAAAAGGGAACCCTCCTACGTTGTTGGTGGGAATGGAAACTGGTGCAGCCACTATGGAGAACAGTGTGGAGTTCCTTATAAAACTAAAAATAGAGTTACCATATGATACAGCAATCCCAATCCTGCATACATAGGGAGGAGACTCTAATTTGAAAAGATACATGCACCCCAATTTTCACAGCAGCATTATTTACAACAGCCTAGACATTGGAGCAACCTAAATGTCCATCGACAGATGAATGGATAAAGAAGATATGGTATATTCATATATATATATATATATATATAAGCAACATAGATGAGCCTAGAGATTATCATATTAAGTGAAGTCAAAGACAAATATCACATATCACTTATATGCAGAATTTCAAAACATGACACAATGAACTAATTTACAAAACAGAAAAAGACTCACAAGACAGAAAACAAACTTATGGTCACCAAAGGGGAAAGTGGGGGTGAGGGATAAATTAGGAATCTGGGATTAACAGATACACACTACTATATATAAGATTGGTAAAGAACAAGGACCCACTGTATAGCACAGGGAACTATACTTAATATCTTGTAATAACCTATAATAGAAAATGGAAAAAAATCTGAAAAAGAATATATACATGTATAACTGAATCACTTTGCTATACACCTGAAACACTGTAAATCAACCATAATTCAATACAAAAATAATACCTGGAAAAAACTTGACAATTAAATGAGATTATAATTATATATAATAACGTATATAAAGTACTTTGCACGTTATAGAGTGATACAAAGGTTAGTTGTCATTTACCACCCTTGAGTAAGTTTTCTCTTTTGACATAACAGTATTTATCAGGCCATTTTTCACACAGCTGAATGGGTGCACTATAAAACTAAGTTTTCAAACTTGCTGCTAGTCTTAAAATGGACTGGTAGTAGGACAGAGAAACAGGTTTATTTTTGTGTGTACTATATGCTTTTCACACCATACTGAATCCTCATTGTACCTGCTTAAACAGACTACAACACTTCGTTTTGCAGATGAGGCTACTGAATCTGAAACTTGCCCAAGACTATAAGTGTATAACTGATAGTGCTTGGATTTGCAACATTCATGCTCTTTCCCACACCATAGCATGTAAATTTCTGTAACTATTTTCCCTTTTTCTAAGTGATGGAAGAAAAAAATTTCAGTATCAGTAAATAACCATATGAGTTTGCCATTTCAATGGAATACCTATTATTAAAACATATAGTCAATATGGATATAGTAAAAACTATCGATAAAAATAATAAGACATATCAGAAATATAATCCACTTGTTTTTAAATTATTCTGATCCAATTAGGACTAGTGCTTAGGAACTTCAACAGCTATCTAGCCAAAGGGCAGAAATATTTTGATCTGGACAGTGTTAAATAGAAAACTCAATGATATTTTTGACTACCATCTGAAGCTGGGTTTATATATGGTGACCTTTCAATTCCATATGAGACACAGGTTGGACAAGTGTGAGTTACTTATGGATCAATACAACAGGATATTTGAAAGCAGGGGTTCAGTGTAATAACTGCTCAATCCACTTTTGAATAAACTGCTTACCCACTGAATATTTTTAAATTGAATTCTGCACACTAGATCCTTTTGACTCTAAAAGAAGGGAGCACAATACCAGCAAAAGATCTTTTCCCTATTGTGTATCATGTAATATCAATGGTATATGGTCAAGCAGGTGTATAACTTACAGGCTTTTATAGTATCTAGTGAAGTATTACAAGTAGACTCAAGTTCTCCTGTCATTTACAATGCTAACACTTACAAATGGCATACTCAAAAGTTTTACAGAAGTAGACTAACCTGTGGTACAATCCAATCATGCTATGTATCTGGAAAAGGAGACCTTAGATTTAGTCTTTTTCTTTTTTTTAGGCTGTACTAGTATAGTTCAAAAAATAATTTATTTCTGGCACGAATCTTAGGGAGTCAGGAAAGATTGCTCCCATATGTACTATCTTAAGAGGGAGACAATCTGACACTTAAACAGACATACTTTGTACTATTCATTATCAGAAAGACAACAACTTTTCCCAGAGAGAATCTGACCCTTTCGCAGTCTAGACTAGATGCCTAAGTCAACAGTTATTTAAACAATATTGCTTTCTTATCATATCTACACTCCTGGCCTCAGCAACCTGTGTCCTTTTGCTGTCCCTTCCTCCCTATTTCACCTCAATGGCTGATTGCCAGTTCCTAATCTTTTTTTCCTGCTCCCAGCTTCCATTAGGTACACTTTTTTATCCCAAATATACTGACTTGAAATGGAAACTTTTTTGGTAGCTTTCTCTTTGACTTTTAGTTTCAACTTGTGTTCACTGAGGCCTGCTATGTGACCTGTACTTATTTACACTTACTGGGTTTTCCCTTCCCGACTAAAAGGAACTGGGTTACTGCCTCTGTGGTCACTGAGTGGTGAGGTTATTTTGGGCCATGCGGGCTGGGGGCAGGGTTAGGCTGGGGAGGTAGCTGAAATAAGTTTCATGGCTGAAGCTAATCTTTGGCTTTCAAGTCCCATACACATTGCAATCTAATTCTCATTAGAAATAGAATATGTGCATCTAACATATCATTTAAATTATTAATTATCTGAAATAACTCTGAAAAAACATATCCATGATTTAGGAGGGATAGCTTTTCTTTTTTACTCTTAGCTCCACATTTTAAAAGTTACATTGTCTGCATTTTGAATTAAGTGAAAGGGCTGAGAAAGGTCACTTTTTCTCCTTTACATCTCAAAAATAAACCAACTTTGTCTGTACGTTTCAGATACAATAGTCCTCAAATCACCATGACTAACTGAAAGCAATTGTCAGATTAAGGATAGAGAGGAGAGGAAAAATGACTATCAGAAAGCAGAAATATTTATCTGAAAAACCAGGTAATCTTGGGAAGTTATCAGCTATAAGTTTTAAAACCACAGAACTTTGGATATAAGGAAAGAGTGTGTGCATGGCTAATAGACGAGGTGAAGGAAAGCTTGTTATGAGTCCAGAGTAGCAAGGCAGCCCACTCACTGAGCAAACTAAGATGTCCACCAAGACATTTATTTTGATGAAGTTGTTTAATATTCCCCCTTTCTTAAAGCACTCCGGGAATCAGATGGGGGAAAATGGACTAACACCATTTTATCAAGTATTGGCAAAAGTTATAGCTGGGAAAGTCTTTGCATGGTGAATGGAAGAGATCTCACAGAACTGAGTAACCGATTCTCTTAATATTTAGATGTTGAATTAGGTTAGGTCTTGATCTGCTTCTAGCCAGTTGATCTCTTCAAATATGTCAACTGACATTCAAAGAAAGATAGACAAGATGAAAAGGCAGAGGGCTATTTACCAGATGAAGGAACAAGATAAAACCCCAGAAAAACAACTAAATGAAGTGGAGATAGGCAACCTTCCAGAAAAAGAATTCAGAATAATGATAGTGAAGATGATCCAGGACCTCGGAAAAAGAATGGAGGCAAAGATTGAGAAGATGAAAGAAATGTTTAACAAAGACCTAGAAGAACTAAAGAACAAACAGAGAGAGATGAACAATAACTGAAATGAAAACTACACTAGAAGGAATCAATAGCAGAATAACTGAGGCAGAAGAACGGATAAGTGACCTGGAAGACAGAATGATGGAATTCACTGCCGTGGAACAGAATAAACAAAAAAGAATGAAAAGAAATGAAGACAGCCTAAGAGACCTCTGGGACAACATTAAACACAACAACATTTGCATTATAGGGGTCCCAGAAGGAGAAGAGAGAGAGAAAGGACATGAGAAAATATTTAAAGAGATTATAGTCGAAAAATTCCCTAACATGGGAAAGGAAATAGCCACCCATGGCTAGGAAGCACAGAGAGTCCCATTCAGGATAAACCCAAGGAGAAACACGCCGAGACACACAGTAATCAAATTGGCAAAAATTAAAGACAAAGAAAAATTACTGAAAGCAGCAAGGGAAAAATGACACGTAACATACAAGGTAACTCCCATAAGGTTAAGAGCTGATTTCTCAGCAGAAACTCTACAAGCCAGAAGGGAGTGGCATGATATACTTAGTGATGAAAGGGGAGAACTTACAACCAAGATTACTCTACCCAGCAAAGATCTCATTCAGATTCGATGGAGAAATCAAAAGCTTTACAGACAAGCAAAAGCTAAGAGAATTCAGCACCACCAAACCAGCTCTACAACAAATGCTAAAGGAACTTCTCTAAGTGGGAAACACAAGAGAAGAAAAGGACCTACAAAAACAAACCCAAAACAATTAAGAAAATGGTCACAGGAACATAAATATCGATAATTACCTTAAACGCGAATGGATTAAATGCTCCAACCAAATGACACAGGCTTGCTGAATGGATACAAAAACAAGACCCATATATATGCTCTCTACAAGAGACCCACTTCAGACCTAGGGACACATACAGACTGAAAGTGAGGGGATAGAAAAAGATATTACATGCAAATGGAAATCAAAAGAAAGCTGGAGTAGCAATACCCATATCAAATAAGACTTTAAAATAAAGAATGTTACAAGAGACAAGGAAAGACACTTCATAATGATCAAGGGATCAATCCAAGAAGAAGATATAACAATTATAAATATATATGCACCCAACATAGGAGCAGCTCAATACATAAGGCAACTGCTAACAGCTCTAAAAGAGGAAATCGACAGTAACACAATAATAGTGGGGGACTTTAACACCTCACTTACACCAATGGACAGATCATCCAAAGTGAAAATAAATAAGGAAACAGAAGCTTTAAATGACACAATAGACCAGATAGATTTAATTGATATTTATAGGACATTCCATCCGAAAACAGCAGATTACACTTTCTTCTCAAGTGCGCATGGAACATTCTCCAGGATAGATCACATCTTGGGTCACAAATCACAAATCAATCCTCAGTAAATTTAAGAAAACTGAAATCATATCAAGCATCTTTTCTGACCACAATGCTATGAGATTAGAAATGAATTACAGGAAAAAAAAAGGTAAAAAACACAAACTCATGGAAGCTGAACAATACGTTACTAAATAACTGAGACATCACTGAAGAAATCAAAGAGGAAATCAAAAAATACATAGAGACAAATGACAATGAAAACACGATGATCCAAAACCTATGTGAATCGGCAAAAGCAGTTCGAAGAGGGAAATTTATAGCTATACAAGCGTACCTGAAGAAACAAGAAAAATCTCAAATAAAGAATCTAACCTTACACCTAAAGGAAAGAAGAACAAACAAAACCCAAAGTTAGCAGAAGGAAAGAAATCATAAAGATCAGAGAAGAAAGAAATGAAATAGAAACAAAGAAAACAATAGCAAAGATCAATAAAACTAAAAGCTGGTTCTTTGAGAAGATAAACAAAATTGATAAACCATTAGCCAGACTCATCAAGGAAAAGAGGGAGAGGACTCAAATCAATAAAATTAGAAATGAAAAAGGAGAAGTTACAACAGACACCACAGAAATACAAAGCATCCTAAGAGACTACTACAAGCCACTCTATGCCAATAAAATGGACAACCTGGAAGAAATGGACAACTTATTAGAAAGGTATAACCTGCCAAGACTGAACTAGGAAGAAATAGAAAATATGAACAGACCAATCACAAGTAATGAAATTGAAACTGTGATTAAAAATCTTCCAACAAAGAAAAGTCCAGGACCAGATGGCTTCACATGTGAATTCTATCTAACATTTAGAGAAGAGCTAACACCCATCCTTCTCAAAGTCTTCCAAAAAGTTGCAGAGGAAGGAACACTCCCCACACTCACTCTATGAGGCCACCATCACCCTGATACCAAAACCAGACAAAGATACTACAAAAAAAGAAAATTACAGACCAATATCACTGATGAATATAGATGCAAAAATCCTCAACAAAATACTAGCAAACAGAATCCAACAACACATTAAAAGGATCATACACCATGATCAAGTGGGATTCATCCCAGGGATGCAAGGATTATTCAATATATACAAATCAATCAATGTGATACACCATATTAACAAATTAAAGAATAAAAACCATATGATCATCTCAGTAGATGCAGAAAAAGCTTTTGACAAAATTCAACACCCATTTATGATAAAAACTCTCCAGAAAGTGGGCATAGAGGAGCCTACCTCAACATAATAAAGGCCATATATGACAAACCAACAGCAAACATCATTCTCAATGGTGAAAAACTGAAAGCATTTCCTCTAAGATCAGGAACAAGACAAGGATGTCCACTCTCACCACTATTATTCAACACAGTTTTGGAAGTCATAGCCATGGCAATTAGAGAAGAAAAAGAAATAAAAGTATACAAATTGGAAAAGAAGAAGTAAAACTGTCACTGTTTGCAGGTGATATGATACTACACAAACAGAATCGTAAAGATGCCACCAGAAAACTACTACAGCTAATCAATGAATTTGGTAAAGTTGCAGGATACAAAATTAATGCATAGAAACCTCCTGCATTCCAATACACTAATGATGAAAAATCTGAAAGAGAAATTAAGGAAACACTCCCATTTACCACTGTAACAAAAAGAATAAAATACCTAGGAATAAACCTACCTAGGGAGACAAAAGACCTATATGCAGAAAACTATAAGACACTGATGAAAGAAATTAAAGATGATACCAACAGATAGAGAGATATACCATGTTCTTGGATTGGAAGGATCAACACTGTGAAAATGACTATAATACCCAAAGCAATCTACAGATTCAATGAAATCCCTATCAAATTACCAATGGCATTTTTTACAGAACTAGAACAAAAAGTCTTAAAATTTGTATGGAGACACAGAAGACCCCGAATAGCCAAAGCAGGCTTGAGGGAAAAAAGCGGAGCTGGAGGAATCAGACTGCCTGACTTCAGACTATACTACAAAGTTACAGTAATCAAGACAATATGGTACTGGCACAAAAACAGAAATATAGATCAATAAACAAGATAGAAAGCTCAGAGATAAACGCACACACCTATGGTCAACTAATGTATAACAAAGGAGGCAAGGATACACGATGGAGAAAAGATAGTCTCTTCAATCAGTGGTGCTGGGAAAGCTGGACAGCTACATGTATAAGATGAAATTAGAGCACTCCCTAACACCATACACAAAAATAAACTCAAAATGGATTAGAGATCTAAATGTAAGACCAGACACTATAAAACTCTTAGAAGAAAACATAGGAAGAACCCTCTTTGACATAAATCACAGCAAGATCTTTTTTGATCCACCTCCTAGAGTAATGGAAATAAAAACAAAAATAAACAAATGGGACCTAATGAAACTTCAAAGCTTTTGCACAGGAAAGGAAACCATAAATAAGACGAAAAGACAACCCTCAGAATGGGAGAAAATATTTGCAAATCAATCAATGGACAAAGGATTAATCTCCAAACTATATAAACAGCTCATGCAGCTCAATATTAAAAAAACAAACAACCCAATCCAAAAATGGCCAGAAGGCCTAGACATTTCTCCAAAGAAGACATACAGATGGCCAAGAAGCACATGAAAAGCTGCTCAACATCACTAATTATTAGAGAAATGCAAATCAAAACTACAATGTGGTATCACTTCACACCAGTTATAATGGGCATCATCAGAAAATCTACAAACAACAAATGCTGGACAGGGTGTGGAGGAAAGGGAACCCTCTTGCACTGTTGGTGGAAATGTAAATTGATACAGCCACTATAGAAAACAGTATGGAGGTTCCTGAAAAAGCTAAAAATAGAATTACCATATAATCCAGCAATCCCACTACTGGGCATATACCCAGAGAAAACCATAATTCAAAAAGACACATGCACCCCAATGTTCATTGCAACACTATTTACAATAGCCAGGTAATGGAAGCAACCTAAATGCCCATCGACAGACGAATGGATAAAGAAGATGTGTTACATATATACAATGGAATATTACTCAGCCATAAAAAGGAACGAAATTGGGTCATTTGTTGAGATGTAGATGGACCTAGAGACTGTCATACAGAGTGAAATAAGTCAGAAAGAGAAAAACAAATATTGTATATTAACGCATATATGTGGAACCTAGAAAAATGGTACAGATGAACCAGTTTGCAGGTCGGAAACTGAGACACAGATGTAGAGAACAAATGTATGGACATCACGGGGGGAAAGCGGCGGGGGGGGGGCTGGTGATGAATTGGGTGATTGGGATTGAAATGTATACACTGATGTGTATAAAATTGATGATTAATAAGAACCTGCTGTATAAAAAAATAAAATTCAAAAAAAATAAAACAATCCTTTTACATGTCACTAGGCACTAACTAAAAATCAACAGAATAGCACAGTGAGTTGGCATACGGCTTTTAAATTGTTTATTTAGTTATAGGTCATGTTATGTCAAATCACTTTTGAGAAAAAAAAAATATGTGGGCTGTGCAATAAGTTTTTGGTTCTGCTATAATTTTCTTCTTGCATTCTAGACTTCACATAGTCTTAATTTGTTTTACCGATCACTGCTTTTCATTTGGAATAAGCCAATGTGGATAAGGGAGACCAAAAGGGAATTAATAAGTGTTAAGATAGCTTGGTTTTAAGGTTTTGGTGCATATTTTCAAGACATTTTCACAGAACATATTGCTCTCAAGTTAGGGTTAAAGTGAAACTTTCCATTAGGATAATACAGAGGATAACATTCTCTCAGGAAAAAGTAAGAATTCTAACCTTTCCTCTACCAGGCATCTTCCTTCAGGCACTGAGGTTGTAGCCATCCAAATACATGGGGAGAGGCGAGACTTCAAAAGTCACAAATATATTTCAACAGCTAATTTTTAGCAAGTGTGGCAATGAGATCTTTCCATTCTCCTCTCTTCTTTGTGATGTACGTAGGAGTGAGTAGCTGCAATAGTGATTCTGGCTGTTGCCTGAAGTAGTTCTGACACAAGGCCTCAGTGTTACATATCACGTACATCCCACAGTCATAGCTGTTTTGTTGAGCAGGGGCTTTCTCTTCCACAAAGGCCAATTTGTCTCCTTTTCTGCCTAAGAAAGCCTCTAGTTTCTCTGCTACCTGCTTTGCATGGACTGAGTTGCTCCTACTATGAGAATCATAATGAAAAAAGCTATTTTTATCTTGGAGATAAACCAACAAACTCCAATGGGTTCCCCCAGCTGCCTGGTTGGAATTATCATTGATGGCTAAAAATACAACTCTCTTGTGAGGGAGGTCCAAGGGTTCAAGGAACATGGCGATCTCTGCTGGGTTGCCAGTGCACTTGATGAACTGGGTGACTTCAGGGCTGATGAAGCAGACATGGTCAGAACAGTCATGAAACTGACTGTTGGCAAAGTACTCAAAGGCAAACCCAATAATATGGTCATTGAGCCAGCTTGGAGGATCCAATAGTGAGACATCTGATTGCCGCAGTAGACTGTCCATGTAACTCAAGACTACTGGGTCCATCTTGTACTGACCAGGGCTGCTCAGAAATTCCAGAAGCTGAAGGAGAGGCAGAAGACAATATTTACTGTTGAATATGACACTTGGCTGTAAAATGGGGATCATAAATATCAACTACTCTTACAAGGTTTTGGGTAAGGATTAAATATAACTGTAAAGTGTTTAGCAACAATGTCTGGCTAAGAGTAAACACTCAAAAAAAACCCTCTAGCTTATGTGCTTTATGTTAACAATTAGTTAGAATGAAAACTTTGGAAATTCTGCATCTGAAATAGTAACCATGGATTTAAAATCTCCTCTTTAAATGCAGAGATTGGTTAAAATTATAACTAATGTTTTACCAAACTCTATAGCATTAACCATATATTTGGCCCTTTAATGAATATGCATGATAAGAATGGTAAATTGTTTTTATATTAAAGATGAATTTTCAGGGCTTCCCTGGTGGTGCAGTGGTTAAGAATCCACCTGCCAATGCAGGGGACATGGGTTCGAGCCCCAGTCCAGGAAGGTCCCACACGCCACGGAGCAACTGGGCCCGTGTGCCACTACTGCTGAGCCTGCGCTCTAAAGCCTGTGAGCCACAACTGCTGAAGCCTGCGTGCCTAGAGCCCGTGCTCCACAATGAGAGGCCCGCACACCGCAATGAAGACTGGCCCCTGCTTGCCACAACTAAGAAAGCCTGCGTGCAGCAACGAAGACCCAACTCAGCCAAGAATAAATTAATTAATTTTAAAAAAGATGAATTTTCAGAGTCCAATTTAAATGTTACTAATTACTAAGGGAAATAGCTTCCATTTCAAAATTAATTTTCAAGAGATAAGATAAAATATTGCTTCCTCATTCCATAATGGAAAGTGACAGTGATTAGAGTATTAAAAGAACTGTAATTTCAAGAACAGAAAATCATGAGTAATACAAATGAAATTCATTCCTGATTCTGCCCAGTTATGAACATGAATGACAGTCTTTCCCATCTTTAACCTCAAGGGGTAAGACAGAGACTACAGAAATTCTTTGGGCACTGAAAGGTAGTGTGGCACAGAAATCATGAGACCTGGGTCTAGCCCTAGTTCTACCACTGATTTGCTAGTATCATTCTGATTAAGTCATTTAATTGATTTTGGTTTTGTCCTTGTTTTTGGTCATCTGTAAAAAGGCCCCAGAAAGTTGTAGAAAAGGCCAAATAATTTTACTCGAAGGTATTAAAAAAGTATAAAATGTTGTACAAATAGTATTTATGTTATTAATTGGATGATATTAGTAAGATGATTGGACAATCTGGATAGAGCTCCAAACTAATCAAAGGAAATGAGGCTTGGAAACAAATATCCATTCTTATTACCTTGTTCAAACAAAGGCATGACTAACTTAGAGTGGGAGCAAGACAAGTCATATAGTAAATTAATATGCTCATGATCACCTGAGGTAAGGTGCTAACAGAGACAAGAAATGTGATAAGTGTGGTAATATAATATTTGAACCTAACAGAGGTCACTGCTATGCACTCACTTGGCAGCATAACAATATTTCTAAAAATCATAAAGCAATAAACTGTCACATGCAGATTGTGAGTACAAAGCAAAGCATATTGTAAGAAAATAACACTGCTATGAAAGACTGGGCTAGAATAGTGACATCAATTTAATCAACTCTGGCCATTAGACCAGTTATTTTACCACTTGGTTACACTATTAAAACAATAAAATTTTACCATTTTCATGTAATCAAAACCCTGCAAAAACCCATACAGAAAAATAAATATACCCCGAAGAAAAAACCTCAAGTAATGAGTTAGCTAGGAAGCACCAAAGACGGTTTTTTTGTGCATACAGTGTATCATAATATGAACTATTTCAGAATACAAGGCTGTTGATGAGTGTGTATATCAATCTGTATAAAATAAGATGGCATGAATTAAGATTTTCTTAAGAAGAATAACTTGAGCACAGACATAAACTGGAGCCAGGAACGAAGTTAACGAGGCATAGAGTACACTTGTTATGGGTGGGCCACAAATTTGGCTCTTGCCTTTTGGCAGCTAACCAGAGAGTGTTAAGTTAAACATTCACAATGTCCATAAGGTAAAAACAAAGCAATTGCTCTGGAGAGGTAAAAGCATTCTTTGCATTAAGGTCAGACAGATTTCTCTCAAGAAATTTTCATAAAAGACATGGTGTATTATAATGAATGTCCCATAATACCCTTATAAAAGATGAAACCGTTTCAGAGGACTGTTTCTTACAATGATCCTTAATATCCAGCCTGATGGCAAATGAGCAAACAGCAATCTAGTAAAAGCAGCTGTGGGAGGCTAGGTGCTCAGCTGGCTGCTGCTGTGACTGGATTTAAGAATATATGAGTATGAAAAGGGAATGACTGCATGTGCATCGAGCAAGGCTCCCTGACTCTCCCCCTCATGCCTTCAATGACTATGAGGAGTGGTAAGGGCCAGACTGTACTGCCTCGCAAATACCTGGAGACCTGCTCTCTATGCAGCCCGCTGAAATCAGACCCACACCTGAACAGCAAACCCAACTAGGGGTAGAAGCCCACAAGAAGAGTGCCTGAACAGACAGGCATCTCACCTTGGAGGGAGTGTCTACAGGCAGGGCCAAGATTTTCTTCAGAAAACAGTTTTTGTGTTTTGTTTGTTTGATTTTGAAAACATCCAACATACAGACATTGGGTCAATCAGGACTTAATTCTATTCCATACAGCATGATTGCAATAGCTTAACCTCAACAATCCTTTTTTTGCGGTACGTGGGCCTCTCATTGTTGTGGCCTCTCCCGTTGTGGAGCACAGGCTCCGACGCGCAGGCTCAGCGGCCATGGCTCACGGGCCCAGCTGCTCCGTGGCATGTGGGATCTTCCCGGACCAGGGCACGAACCCGTGTCCCATGCATCGGCAGGCGGACTCTTAACCACTGCGCCACCAGGGAAGTCCTAACCTCAATAATTCTAAAGCAGATGGAACCAGACTGGCCTTTGGGCAAACCACCTTGGCCAAGAAAATGGATGCTAAACTTCATATCGGAAGACTTGAAATTTAGACTCCATTATGTTAACTCATTGGCTATATGATCATAAACAAACTACTTCATTTCTTTAAGAAACAGTTTCCTTTTCTGTAAAGTGAAAATATTAATACATGGCCTTTACCAACCGGTATTTGTCAGTACTTAATGAAGAAACGTAAGTAACTAATACTTAAAAAAAATATAAAAGTAGTATTTCCAGATATCTACTGGGTCATCAGGAAATTTATATCCTGACAACTGGTAACTGTAGTGATTCACACTGAACAAATGTTTATTGAGTGTTTCCTATGTGCTAGGGGCTAGAAAATCAGAATGGGGATAAGATAGTCATAGTTCCTACCCTCACTGAGCTTAAGCCTATTATGCTATATAATGAATACATAATGAATATACACATCTCTTTTAGTCAATAAAGGTACAATAAAGGTACCTATTGAGTACCTAATATTAGGTGTCATGGGAGATACAAAGATGTGTAAGGTAGCTTACACTCAAAGAAGAAGCCCATAAGCCACAAATAAAATGAATGGGAATTCAAAAGAGGGAAATGGATGGAGAGCTCGGATCAGGAAAGACTTCAAGGAGAAAGTGGCATAAAAGTGGGCTCTTGAAAGGCAGGTAGAGTTGCACGTGTAGAAGGGCATTAAGAAGGCAGAGAGGCAAGGAAAGTGCCTTTAAGTGTGTAGTCCAGTTTGTCTGGAATGAAGTGGGAGTAGGGATGTAGGTGAAGGCTGGAGGAGGATTATCAGAAGCTAAGTGTTGATAGACTGATTTCCAAGTGTAAAGTGTAGAACTTATACTGGAGAAAATGTGGAGCCATTAATGGCTTTGTCAGTGCTTTAGGAAGATTAATGATTCAGGCATAGTATACAGGATTAACTGGTAGGGAGAGAAATTGGAGGTAGAGATCAACTAGATTTTCATTGAAAGTAAAGGTAGGAGGACATGACCTAAACCAGGCGAAATGGTAGTAGGAGAGAGGCAAGGAGGAAAAGATATTATAGACAGAGTATCAATAAGGGATCAGAGGAGGGTAGATAAGAGAGAAGAATTAAGAAACGGTCTGGAAGCTTTCGTTGGAGTGACTGGAAGAACAGTGATCCCATCATTAATGGAGTAAGGGAAAAGGAGATGGAAGGGGACCTAGCACAAGACCCAGGAGCCATTTGGAACCATCCTAGGGTTATATCCTTTCCATATAGTGAGCACTGTGCTTAGCATACCTGAGGTACAATAAATGTTTGTCAGATGAATGAACCTTTTTAAAAAGGGAGTCAGAAAATACAGATTAGGAAAAAAGGGAAATAAGGCATTTTAAGATTTTTGTTTTGTCTGTAACATCCCCATTTTTGCTTTGGCTTTGTGTCTTGTCTGTTTTTTCTCTGTTGATTAGTAGTAAATTCCTTCAGAAGTAAGAGACCTATGTATCTGGTTCTGGTGGATGGTAAGGAATATTGGGGAGACAATGACCTCCTCATAGTTCTATTTGTAAAATCCTACAAAATACAGTATAGTCATTTTCACAATGTTGATTCTTCCAATCCAAGAACATAGTATATCTCCCCATCTGTTTGAATGAAATTAGAACACTCCCTAACACCATACACAAAAATAAACTCAAAATGGGTTGATTAAAGACCAAAATGTAAGGCCAGACACGATCAAACTCTTAGAGGAAAACATAGGCAGAACACTCTATGACATAAATCACAGCAAGATCCTTTTTGACCCACCTCCTAGAGAAATGGAAATAAAAACAAAAATAAACAAATGGGGCCTAATGAAACTTAAAAGCTTTTGCACAGCAAAGGAAACCATAAACAAAACAAAAAGACAACCCTCAGAATGGGAGAAAATATTTGCAAATGAAGCAACTGACAAAGCATTAATCTCCAAAATATACAAGCAGCCTATGCAGCTCAATATCAAAAAAACAAACAACCCAATCCAAAAATGGGCAGAAGACCTAAACAGACATTTCTCCAAAGAAGATATACAGATTGCCAACAAACAAATGAAAAGATGCTCAACATCACTAATCATTAGAGAAATGCAAGTCATAACTACAATGAGGTATCACCTCACACCAGTCAGCATGGCCATCATCAAAATATCTAGAAACAATAAATGCTGGAGAGGGTGTGGAGAAAAGGGAACCCTCTTGCACTGTTGGTGGGAATGTAAATTGATACAGCCACCATAGAGAACAGTATGGAGGTTCCTTAAAAAACTAAAAATAGAACTACCATACGACCCAGCAATCCCACTACTGGGCATATACCCTAAGAAAACCATAATTCAAAAGGAGTCATGTACCACAATGTTCATTGCAGCACTAGTTACAATAGCCAGGACATGGAAGCAACCTAAGTGTCCATCAACAGATGAATAGATAAAGATGTGGCACATATATACAATGGAATATTACTCAGCCATAAAAAGAAACGAAATTGAGTTATTTGCAGTGAGGTGGATGGACATAGAGCCTGTCATACAGAGTGAAGTAAGTCAGAAAGAGAAAAACAAATACCATATGCTAACACATATATATGGAATCTAAAAAAAAAAACATGGTTCTGATGAACCTAGGGGCAGGACAGTAATAAAGACATAGAGGTAGAGAATGGACTTGAGGACACAGGGAGGGGGAAGGGTAAGCTGGGACGAAGTGAGAGAGTAGCACTGACATATATACACTACCAAATATAAAACCAATAGCTAGTGGGAAGCAGCTGCATGGCACAGGGAGATCAGCTCGGTGCTCTGCAACCACCTAGAGGGGTGGGATAGGGAGGGTGGGAGGGAGACACAAGAGGGAGGGGATATGGCGATATACGTATGCATACAGCTGATTCAATTTGTTATACAGCAGAAACTAACACAACACTGTAAAGCAATTATACTCCAATAAAGATGTTAAAAAAATATATAGTATAGTTTTATATTTTGGAGCCAGGAGGCTTTGAGTTCAGGATCTGACTTTGCCACTTGCTATCTGTGTGACTCTGGACAAGTTATTCATCCTCTTTCCTAGCCTCATTTTCTTCATCTGTAAAAGGAGGTAATAATAAAACCTGTCTCTCAAGAGTTGCTTTGTGAATTAAAAACACAAGTGAAAAGACTCAGCACATTGTCTGGTAGATAGCAAGCTCTCAAAAAAAAAATTGTTTCCTGCCCTGTTCTCTATATATTTGCGGTGGTAATAATGGATCTTAAAGATTTCTTGAAAATAAAGCATCTGTTTGTCTCTTTATATAAAGCCACAAAGTCACCAAGGATAGATCTAGCCAGGGCATGACTCTGCACTCTTGTACTTTACCTTTGGCATAAGCAGAGTGAATGCTAACTCCAGAGAAAAGCAGTCTCTCAACCTGAGTGAAGCATGCTGTTAATGTGTTGTCAGCATACACAAACCTTGTGGTTACAGGGTTTAGTTTATTATATCTTCCAACTTCTGTAGCTAAATGAAGTGAACACTGAATTCATAGTATAGAACACTTCCCAAATATTTCATTTTAACAAAAGGAAGAGACTATTTTTCATATTAATCTTAAAATCCTTAAAATGCATACTACTTGAATATTTCTGTTTGATATAAAAACAGGGAAATTAAATAAAAATAAAAATTAATTTAAAGGGAAAGTTTATAATTCAATAGGAACCATTCTGATTTCCTGCTGATATAAGTAAGGCAAGAAGCTGCAGGTTCAGTAGAAAAAACACTAGGCTGGGAGTCAGTAGACTTGGGATTCAGTTCAGATCTGCAATCAACCAGTTGTTTGACTCTGGAGAAGACATTTTAAACTTCTGGGTCTCAGCTTCATCATCTGTAAAGTGAGGTTTGGACTAGATAAATAGCGGTTCTAGCCAGGGATGCACGTTTGAATCATCTATGGAGATTTTAAAGAACACACATGATCTATCTCTGGGGGGAGGGTCTGGGCACCTGTATTTTTAAGATGTTTCCAAGTGATTCTATGATTACTAAAAGACTCCTCTAGCTCTAGGGTTGTACAATTCTAAGCTCTAATCTTTGCAAATTTAAAAATCTTCCCTTGTGGGAAGTAGCCGCATAGTACAGGGAGATCAGCTCAGTGCTTTGTGTCCACCTAGAGGGGTGGGATAGGGAGGGTGGGAGGGAGACCGCAAGAGGGAGGAGATATGGAGATGTATGTATATGTATAGCTGATTCACTTTGTTATACAGCAGAAACTAACACACCATTGTAAAGCAATTATACTCCAATAAAGATGTTAAATACAATACAATAAAATAAACATCTTCCCTTCCTATTTAAAGTCTTACTGGAACAAAGTCATGCTCATTTCTTTATATATTCTTTATGGCTGCTTTTGAGCTATAAGAGCTGAGTAGCCTGCAAAGTCTAATATATTTACTGTTTGCCCTCTTAGAGAAAAACTTTGCCAATCCCTGTTTTAGACCACTATAATGTAACCTACTGTAAATGTCTAGGCTGAATTAATTTTAAGAGCTTTTAGAGATCTAATAAAGCATTGGAGCTATTTGTTAAAATATCTTAAAGGCAGTTTCCAAGTAGATTAACCTTTAACTAGAGGTGTTACTGCTGATTCAGTTGGAATTTTTGATGAGCAAATACTTAAAAATACTAATTACAGTGGATATAAGAATTGCCTACATTAGAGATGCATAAATATTCATAAGATCAAAAATATACATGAAGTTTTTAATTAACAAGCATTTCATAAGGTATGCATCAATTCTCATAACTTCTGGGAAAATATGCCTGTTGTGGTTAAAACCACAGTAGTGAGCCAGATAAGTTTTACTGTAAAGCCCCAAAGAAAACACTATCCCAGAACTGTGACTTTTATTCATTTTTTTCCCCCTAATTATTCAGAAAGCGTTCCTTAAAAAAGAAAAAAAAAAGGAACAGCCTCATTCAGTTATGTTTTTAAACACTACAAAGGGCAAAGTGCAGCTATTTACTCATTTTAAGTGAAGATTATAACAGTTAGTAGTTTTGAAATGCAGTTCCCCTTTCCCCTCCTCACTCCCTTCAGTTTTTGTTTTAAATTGTATCAAACTGCAAACGCTCACAGATGTGGTCTGTGCTCCTCTAACTAGATACATGGCTATGTGCCAGCAGGTATTGACAGACAAAAGCAAACAAACACACCCACACACCGAAAATCAAACATAGGCTAATAATCCCAGTGCATCTTCCTAGAGCTTCAATTTCACTAATTTTTGGGGAAAAGAGCTAAGCAATTTAATCTTAAATATTGATATTTTTATATCTTAAATACTTAAAACGTTTAAATCAGTAACTTACAACATCTTAATTAACATAAACATGGACATAATGTAGCATAAAATGCAAAATCAGCACAGATTTTTAAAATAAGAAATTTCCAGAGAACTTTTGCACCTGAGAAAGGCGATTTTCTATCCTTGTGGTTACAGGGTTTAGTTTATTATATCTTCCAACTTCTGTAGCTAAATGAAGTGAACACTGAATTCATAGTATAGAACACTTCCCAAATATTTAATTTTAACAAAAGGAAGAGACTATTTTTCATATTAACCCTAAAAACCTTAAAATGCATACTACTTGAATATTTAGGATTCTTAGGAACCAGATTCCCTAAAAATTAATAAAGACATGAGCAAAACCTTATGCTTTAGCAGCTTAAATGTGTATAGGAGCAAGACAATTATTGAAGCAAATTTATTCATTTGGTCAAAATACATTTACTCGTGTTTTCTGTGTGCCAATTTTGCCTACAATAATGACTAGAAATTGAACCTAATATTATATAATGAAAATATAGACATCATCCCTGAACTTTCTATTTTCTTCATACCTCCTCTCCAATTGATAAGTCCTATTGATTCTACAGCCAAAATGTTCTGAACCTGTCCAATGGTTTTCATCTTTACTTCCATCACAGTCAAGTCCATCAACATTTCTTATCTTGATATAGCCTAACAGGTCTCCTTACTTCTACTATTGACCCCTCCAGTAAATTGTTCATACAGCTGTCAGAGTAATTGTTTAAAAATTTGTCAGGTCACACCTGTCCTGTTTAAAACCCTCTGGTAGCACACTATTACACTCAGAAAAAAAGGTGAATGCCCTGCCCTAGCTGCTTACAAACACTCTGCATGATCACATGGCCCCAGCCACCGCTCCAATCTCATTTCCATCACTCTTCCCCTTGCCCACGAAGCTCAAGCCACTCCAATTTTCTTTTTATTCTTCAAACACACCATGCTTTTTTTCTCCTGAGGTCTGGGGTACTAGCTGTGCCTGAACCTTCTAGTGGTTGGCTCCATGTGTTGGGTAGATTTCAGTTTAAATGTCACTTATTCACAGAGATCTCCCATGATCAGTCAAAATAAGAGGCCCCCAGTCACTCTCTTGTCCTCTAATTTCAATTCCTTGCAGAGCACTTGTGGCTGTCTGACAGTTTTCTTTTTCATTTATTTGTTTCTTGATTAACACTCCCCCTCTCCAGGCCAAAAATGTAAGCTCCATGAGCATAGAGAATAAAGGACCTTGTCTGCCTAAACTTGTTTACCACCTTGGCCCCCTGGGCCTAAAACAAAACTTGTCGGGCAGACAATAAATAATAATTGAAGAATAAATGAATGAATAATGGAGTATGGATCTTCACATGATATATATCATGTTCTGCAGAGAAATTTTTACCTTTATAGAGTCTTAGAAGTGTAAAGGCCTTTACTATCCCTTCTAGTCTAACTTCCTACTCCATGCAGGAATTTTTCATTTCTGCTCTCAGGGAAAAATGTGCAGGAGCCTGACTTACAACTAGCTGTGTAATACTGGAGCAGAAACAGATAAATCAATGCAACAGTACAAAAACAAATCCATGCATTTTAGAAATTTTAAATATGATGATGAAGACATTATAAATCAATGGGAGAAATTTATGGATTATTCCATTTTCAATGAACACTATGTTCTATAGCAGTGCTGTCCAGTAGGACTTTCCGTGATGATGGAAATAAATGTTCTTTATCTGCAATGTCCAATATAGTAGCCACTAGCCACATGTGGCTATTGAGCACTTGAAAATGGCTAGTGAGACTGAGGGACTGATTTTATTTATTTTAATTAATTTAAACTTAAATTGAAATAGCTACATGTGGGTAGTGGCTACTATTTTGGACAGCATAGTTCCATAGGATTTCATAGGTATTTCTGGAAAGAAAAAAGATTATATGGTTAAGTAAGTTAGGGAAATGCTGCATCCTAAAACTCTGTATTGTTGCTTGTTGCACAAGCATATTAGAGGCTACGAGAGGTTCTGCAATAAAGAAAATTAACTTTTCTTGGTCTGATTTTTTTCCCAACTCATTTGACCAATGAAATCCTTTTTGTGTTTGTTTTGGTATATTATCTATTAATACCTTATTGTCTGTGCAGTGAAGTTTGGGATATGCTAACTGGGTAATTTAATAAATGGCACTGGAACAAGTTGTTAATCATTCGATTAAAAAATGAAGTTAGATCCCTACTTCAGACCTCATATCGAATTACATTGCAGATGGAGTGAAATTTAAATGTTAAAAAGTGAAACAAAAATATTAAAAGAAAATAGAGCTTAAAAACACTTATACAACTGGTCAATAAACACATGAAAAGATACTCAACACCTTACTAGTAATCAAAGAAATGTAAGTTGAAGTAACATTTCATTTTTTACCTGTCAAATTAGCAAGCATGTAGAAAACTGATAATAACCAGCATTGCTGAGTAACTATGGGAAAATGGGCATTCTTATTGTTAACAGAAATGTAAACAAATGCAAGCTTTTTGAAGGATAATTTGCCATTATATTTTAATATTTAAGAAATGTCTATAGGTAGGTATTACACTTTCAGAAATTTATCTGAAGGGAAACATTAGGATATGTGCAAAAATTTAACAGGGATGTTTACCACAGCAATATTTATAACAGAAAAATTGGAAAGTTTAAAAGAGGACTGGTAAATTTAAATAACAGGATTTCCATTCAATGGAATACTTTGCAGCCATTAAAAAATGAAGTTATAGAAATAAATTTATTGACACAGAAATATGTTCATAATATGTTATGGAAAGAAAGGTTATATAAAAATCTGTACACAAATATACACAAAAATAGTCAAGAATGATAGCCATCTAAAGTTATATACAGTTTTCTTTAAGAATGGAATTTTAATACCTTTAAACTTTTTTCTTCTTTTGATATTGACTGCTTAATTTTTTCCCCTCTCTTTTTATAATGAGCACATACCAGTAAGTACAGCTATTTTCATTCAAGAAAAAAAAAAATGTACCACCTCCCACTCTTACACTGACCTAAAAATGTCTGTTTCTTCAACTCACAGGTCTCACTTTCGTCCTCTGGAAAAAAACAGTAAATCTAATCTCTCTTCTACAAAACTTCCAACACAAAGATTTAAATATAATCTGATGTTCATTAAGATTAGATTACGTCCAACTTCTAATGAATGATTCCCTTTGCAATTTCACAAAAAGAATCACATCCAAGACCAAATGTGCTTTTCATGGCAGCATAAGCAGAAAAATTTTCAGGAAGGAAGTTGAAGCCTTATTTTTTGGTTTCAATTTCCCCTAATTAAACGTTTCCTTTTAATGCTAGGCTAAACCATCCAGAGATTTGTATAAAGTGGCATGTTAAAAATTACCATCAAGATTTTACATCCCTGTTGAAGACAAAGATTATATTTTACTCAACCGTGCTATCTTCAGTGCGTGAAAACACAAAATTGTTATAAACATAGGAAGATTTCTCAATTTTATAAATTATTTATAAATTTGAACAATATTACTCTAACATGAATATTTTACAAATAGAGGAATTCAGCTCTCAAAGCAGAAAAACCATTTGGTATGATGATGATGCCTGGTAACTCTACAGCCATAAATTCCATTTGGCCCTACCTTGGGCCAGGGAGATAGACTAAGTAACCTTTTAGAATTTCTTCTAGCACTGAGGCTCTGCATTTATTGTTCTGTTACTTATTAGGCATGGCTATCAATGGCTAAGGGGTCATTGACCAGAAAAAGTACTTTATTCTTAGTCTACCATTTCTACTTCAAAGGTTCCATCTATAACTGTGTCACTATTTTTTTCCTTTACTTGGTGTAAACACCAGCCTTTTTTTTTTTGCGGTATGCGGGCCTCTCACTGTTGTGGCCTCTCCCGCTGTGGAGCACAGGCTCCGGACGCACAGGCTCAGCGGCCATGGCTCACGGGCCCAGCAGCTCCGCGGCATGTGGGATCTTCCCGGACCGGGGCACGAACCCGTGTCCCCTGAATCGGCAGGCGGACTCTCAACCACTGCGCCACCAGGGAAGCCCCACCAGCCTTTTCTTAAAATGATTTTGTTTTGCTTAAATTTTCTGAGAAATGACTTAACACAATTGCAAAATCTGAAGTGACTAGGGCTGTAAATAGTGTTTGGGGAGGACACTAGATTTAATGAGAGGTCTAAGATATTTTACAAAAGAGTAGACAGAATTTTATTTAGTATATAGCTAATATATCCTAGCTGATAAGATGTGGTCAAGCTAAAGTTATATAATCTGCCTGGTTTCGTAAATAATCACTGTGTTTAGCCCACAGTAGCTATACACAAGCATTTTGTCTGAAAGAGTATAAAAAAGCCATCATCTTTTATTTTTTGTCTTCTAGATTTCAAAGCCTGGTAAGTTATTTTTTTCATAGATAGTTAAGAGGTAAATTGTTATTACAAACTCCTATTTAATGGATTTCAAAAATGTGCTTGGTGTATAGCAGGTGCTCAGTAAATATTTAATGAACAAATGGAAGAAACAATGAATTTCTGTTTTACTGTACTGTGCTGACAGGAAAACAGTGTCTGATGGGACCCAATTATGACATAGAATTCTCTTAGCAATTTGTCTTTAAATGTTAATTAATATGAATACTCGTGAGTCATGTGACCAGGTCTGAACTATATATTATTAAGTAGGACTAAACATTTCCAGCAACTATATATTTTAGCTGCTAATATAAAGTGCCAAGTTGCTGCAACAAACAGTAGTGGGAAAATTACGGCCAGCCAAAGCCAGATATCCACACCCTATTGTTTTGAAGGAATTTAACCTATCATACTACTCTGAGAGAGCATTTATTTACTTTTTGGCCCTCAGGGAAGGAAGGCCTAGAACGATTTTTAAACCTACAATATAGATGCTCAAAAATAATAACTGTAACCAGGACAATTTTTTTCAGTATCATGACTGTGTTCTAGTACTTTTATAACAGATGAATGTGCAAAAGTGTAGTCATCTAATTGGAAGCCAGAGAAAGGAACTTCCAGAGATTTTCTGTAAGTAATAAAAATGCTTAAAATCTCTCATATGTGTCAAGTATTCTCTCTGCTTTAAGATAGACCTATTCCCCCCCTTCCCTAAAAAAGGAGACAGACAGATGAAATTCAAAGTCTACATAAACTTGACTTTCTATCTGTATTGAACCATATCATTACCCAAACGGTCTCCAGTAGGTAGATGGACAAAGTGAATATAAGCTAGTCATGCTGAAGAAGGTAGCCTCTCAGAGAATCTGGTTCAGAAAAGTTAAGTTACTTTACTCATTTGGATTAGTAATACTTGGACCTCAAATTCAATTTTTTGAATAATATGGTTAAAAAAGCACATTATTTGGAGAGTAGCTGGGATTTGAGCAGTGAGTTTTATATAGTCTGGCAATGGTCAGTTTCCAAAGAGATGGGTTACCTGGGCCTTGAGGACTTCCTTTTTGTTTACTAATGCATTTTACTCATCCAAGAGGTTTAAGGAATTGGCAAGGAGAGGAGTCTGGACCTTAAACAGTCAGAAATTTAGGACTTACAGATGTAGATGGAATTTAACCAAGGAAGGCCTTAGCAATATCTAGAAACGTAGATAGGTGGTAAAGCCATTGCTTATCATACGTTCTAACATTATAATTTATAACATAAAAGAATGGGCTAGCCTCTTGACAACGTAAACTGCTAACTGATCTCTACACAGGTGTGCGTGTCCTTGTTGAAAGGTATGTAATTCAGTCCAATCTTTTTCTTTAGATTGGTCACCCTGGGAAAATAAAGGAACTCAGCAGACTCTTTGGAGATCGCTTTATGATAAAATTTATTTTTAAAAAAATTTAATTATTTATTGGTCTAGTCTCTTCATTCCTATCCTTTGATGATCTAACCTATACATTACTGCTACATTATTTTTCAAACAGAACTCTAGTTTCATTATTCTCCAAATTTTTAAACATTTCTCCATCATCTACCAAAATTAAGTACAAACTACAGCATGGCATTAAATTATTTCCATTAAAATAGCCACAACCTTTCCCAATTTATTTCCTTGTACTTCTCCCACATACACAGCCACAAGCTCAATTCTCCTGCAGGCCCAAATTATTAGGCAACAGTGGAGTCGTAGTGGTTACTGCAACTAAGGTACAGGAAAAAGAGAAGAGCCAGCTCCCCACTCCCACTCCAACTGAGAGGTTAAGAAGTGAACACTGCTCAAGTACCCTTCCGAAACACAGACTTGATCTGTCATGCTCTTGCTTAAAACCATTACAGTAAGCTTTTTATAAATCTAGAATCCATGGGCCAGGAGATGGCTAGAATTAAGGGTTCCATGAACTTGGATTGGGGAAAAAAATTGCATCTTTTCAATAAACTCTAGCTGAAATTTAGCATTTTCTTCACTAAGTGTAGGCAATAATCCTCAGTGGTATTAACAGTCCCTATGTCTTTGTCACCATTAGAAATATATTTTCATATCACATTAAAGTTGTTCCAATTACCTCAAAATATAATTTATACTCATCACTATTTTGAAATTACATAATTAGACCTGCTGCCAGATGTTATTTAATGTGTAAGGAAGCACATATATAACTACATCACACATTTGTTTTAATATTTTTAAAACTTTCAATAAAAATAATTTCATTTACATTTCTATGTATTTTACTTTATACATTTAAAAACATTATTCTGAGATAAGGTCCACAGGCCTGGCTGCCAAAGTGGTCCATGACATAAAAGAGGTTATTTTATTTTTACCTTTGTTATTTATACCTATTAATTGCTTATAGTATATAATCTGAACACTTTAGCATGGAATTCAAGGCTCCTCATTAACTGTTCACACCCACTTTATCATCTTTATCTCTGTCCCACCCCTACTTTTCATACTAAACTCTAGTCATACCAGACAATAGTGACTCTCTCTTATCTGGTGGCAGATAGGTTTTTGAATTAACCCTAGTTAATAGACAGTAGCCATGCACTGGCCTGGGCTTTGCCTTACCCAGACCTTCTCTGCCTGCCAGGTGAATTCTTTTAAAGGTCTGTTTTCCCTAATACTACGAGGTCCTAATACGGCTGAATCTTTAATCTTTCTCATACCTAACGTAAATGATCAATGAAACGAATATAAAAGACAGATTCTAAATTGGCAAGGCACTGTGTGTAGTAATAATCTCTAGGGGAGTGAAGTTAGCCTCTGAATCTCATAAATTCGCCTAGCTCTGATCTTTTTGGGGATAGAAATGAGGAGGCCCTTGAGCTCTAAGGCTGGATCCCCAGCTGATAAATCTTGGATGGAGGGGAAAGGGAGGGGAAAGAGAGCAGTAACTGAGGTGGATCTGATTAAGACTGAAGGATGGAAATGTGCTGAAGGGAAAGGCAGGAGTGACGACTTCTCCCATTTCCCAGAGCAGTTATTCAAAACTATCATCACTCTGACCAAGCGTCCCATTCCATCTCTAACTCTCTCTCATCAAATGACTCCCATCTTAATGTTACAGAGTCAACTCTATCAACCTTCTGCCTTCCCCTACTTCCCATCCTTTCCTTTGCTCTAGTTTAGTGGTTCTCAACCCACAGCATCAGTCACCTCAGGAGTTTTTAAAAATGAAACACTGATTCCCGAGTTTGTTTAATTGGCCTCAGATGGAGCAACTGCATTGGTTTTATTTTTAAAAAGCTTCCCAGGTGACTCTAATGTGCATACAAGATTGAGTTCCACTAGTGTTCTTGGTTCTGTAAATTAGCTATTCTCATCCATAAATTGTCTACTTCTCGGTTCCATGGTACACTTTTATGCCTAAGAGTTTCCCATCTTAAAAGAACACACTGTTGCGGCCCACACACTTGCCCCTCATCTCATCACTTTACAACGATGTTTCTTTAAAGGGTAGCCTACACCTGTATGGTTTTTACCAGCTATGTTCTATGACTTTTTACTCTTCCAGCCAGTACTGGCATATGATTTTGTACTCGTCATTCCCTCTGCTTCTGTCTCCTCTCATATTTCTTTGACCAGCTTCTGCTCACTAGCCTTTTAACACAAATTGAGTGACCCAAAGGTCACCTTGGAAAGGGTTTCCTCAAGTCCTTCTATACAATCAGGTTCAGAGTATCCTGTGTTGTTTTTTTTTTTTCTATTATAAATTTACTACCACTGCGGATTCTCTCATCGTCTCGACATAACAGAGCGCTTCAGAAAGCTGAGCCTGTTTCATTTGCTTCTGACTTTCTGGAGTCTAACTCCTGGAAACCACTCAGTGAAAAAACTGAGTAATGAATGGAAAGAAAGGCTAGGAAACGGAGGTCTGGGGCGGGGAAATGAGGGGGAGGGCGTGTGTGTGGAAACGGGGTGGGGAGGGCTAACGGGGTGGAGCTGAGAACCCTGCGCCAAAACTGGGGAGGGGGCAAGGATACCCTAGATCTGCGTGGGCGGTAAAGCGGTCCCCGGCCCAGACACACCGACCAGCAAACCCAAGTGGGGAGCAGGCTTCTTACCTGCCTCGGACCTCACCACCCCAACCAGCCTTCAGGCGGCTCTCTATTGGCCGGAAAACGAAAGCTACGGTCGCAAACCCTGAGTTTTCTACCCCAACATTGCGACATTCCTCTTTAGTAGAGAGAGAATCTAAGGCAGAGTTCCCAGCTCTGCCGTAAGGTGAGGAAGAAAAGTTTGGGCGGGGCCGCCCGGGACGGATGAAATGGGGCGTGTCCGCGCAAGCGCATGCGGTACTCTCGGGCGGCGTCACGTGCGGGGGCGGGGGCGGGGCCGGGCGGCTGGGCCAGCTTCGGCCGGCGGTAGGGGGCGTGGGAGGTAAGTGCGCGCGCCTGCTCGTCTGCAGCCGAGGAGTCGCGCGGGGCGGGGCCTTGTGCGCGGGGTCGGGGGCGCGCGGGCCGGAGCGGACGGGTTCGGGGCGGCGGTTGGCTGTGGCTGCTGAGAGTCCAGCCAGGACGCCGAGAGGCGGCGGAGGAGGCACCGGCGGCACCGGCATAGGGGGCGACAGCGGTTGAGGCGGCGGTCCAACGCGTGCTCTCTGGGCGGGTGCGGCGGGGGATGTGCCTGCCCAGGCCGGGCGGAGTCTCTCTGACAGGGCGGGGGATGCGCGGCGGCCGCTCGCCCGGACCCTAAGGCAGCTGGGCCCACCCTCCCCAAACCCTCCGACCCTCGGTGGTCTCGGCCTCTGCTGTCTCCTCCGGCCTGACCCTGCGGCTGAGGCTGGCAGGCGGCTTCCGCCGAAGAGGAGGGGGCTGCGGTGGCCACAGCGGCGGAGCCCGAGGTAAGACCCGCCCAAGCCGCCCAGCGGCCCTGCGGCCCGGCCCGGCCCACGTCTCAGTCTCTCTCTTTAGCTTTTGCGGGGCCTCTCCGCCCCGCCCCGGCGGAGACGCCCCGCGAGCGGGTCTGCCCCGCAGCCTCCCTGACACCCGATCGCTGCCCCGGGTCCCCCGTAGACCCCACCCATCGTATCTTCCATTGACCAGACACCATTCCGGCCCTCCAACCTTTCTAGGGGTTCTGTCACGGGCCCCCCACTCCAGCACACCGTACTGGAACCTCCTTCAGACTCTCTTAGGACGCTTAATGGGGCCTCGAGATTCTGTCACGTCCTCCCGTGAGCTGACCCGGGTTTGTCACTGTTCCTCAGACCCAGTTACTGCCACCCCCTAACCCCTTGCTACCCCCAGTTCCAGGGCAGATCCATCGTGCCCACCTCTCTTCTCTCCTCCCCCGCCCAGCTCGCTCACCGCCTAGCCGACTAGCTCTTCCCCTACCCAACTCGGCTTTCAGATAGTCTGCTTCGTGATGCTCTTACCTCCCAAGAGATCTGGTGTCAGTCAGCCCCTCTTTAGACACCATCAACAGCGGCCTCTCCCCCCAACTCCTACTGTAGCCTCTCCCCCAGACCTCTTGTCCTTAGGCAGATCTGATTATCTTTCTCCCCGCTCGTGATCCTTTTTTTGGTTGGAAGGGCTTTGCCATGAAATCCTGAAGGGGTGTTTGCGTAGCCTAGTGTGTTCCCTCCGGTGGGGCTTAAGGGGACCAACTGACACCCTTGTTTGGAGGGTTTAGTCTGGTGGCTGTAGAGGAAGAAGGAAGAGCATGGAAACCCCGGGCAGGGGGTGTGTGCTGTTGTAAGGTCTCACAGCCTGCTTCTCATCTTGTCTCTTCTGTAGAACCTGTGAGGTAGTCCAGATCGTGACATTTTAGGGACATCTGTAAGGATCAAAGCACATAACACTAATGAATATAACTGTGTCTCCATGTGGTATCATTTGCTTCACTTTCCTAGATTTTTACAAATCTTTTGCACTGTTTTTGAAGGATACCAGGGTGCTTTGTTTTTTGGATTTGCTGTTTGCGAATTTGCTGGAAAAGTAAGATTTGTAGCTTTCCTTAATCCCTGAAGACTTTAATGTCAGTTTAATAATAAAATTCTTCTACCTGGTGCTACTGTCTTGCTTTTCCAAGGAGCAAGTACAATTATCATGCAGTGTTCACCGATGTCATTACCAACAGCCTTCTCAATAGTAAAATATTGAATAAAATGTAGTTTGTTGAACTACTTAGCTGTCAAGAAGGAAAGGTAATTTTACACCAGATGATCAGTGCATAATTTTATCATTGGTATAGGGATGAAGTATAGAGAGGTTTTTGTAGTCAGTACTTTAAAATTTTTATTTTGTGTGTGTGGAACTGAGGAGGGAGAAAATCATATTAAAATTATAGGTCATAACTACACATAGTATAAAAGTCAAAAGGTTCAAAAGAATATGCAGTAAAAAGTTTCTTTTCCCCCTTCTTATCCTCTAACCACGCGTTTTCCCTCAGACGCAACCACTGTTTCCATCTTTGTGTCCTTCCTGTGATATTTCTAGCATACAAGTCTATACATTTATATTTTTAAAACACTCCACAGACAAATCCTTGCATACTGTATACTATGGATATACCACCCCCCCTTTAATAATAGATCCTAGAGTTCATTCAACAATAGTACATTTGGAAGTGCCTCATTTACTGGGTGGATAGTATTCCATCCTGGTGATCTTGAGGTTATTTTCAGTCTTTGTTTTTATAAACAGTGCTGCATGCTTTTCTTTTAAATGTATCATATGTTTTGTATGTTTTAAGTAATTTTCAGGATTTGAAAAATTTCATGATGATTGTTTTGTGAACCTACAAAAAAGCATATAAGTAAAGTAAATTTCTCATTGAATCTCTAAGCTTCCATGGAGTGACTGGCTTTGATAGAGATCATAATGTTTGTCAGGAAGTTACTGAAGGATTTAAAGAAGGGGACTGAAATGATAAGATTTGCATTTTTAAAAGATCACTCTGCTTTGAGGAGGGTGGATTGAAAGGTAGACTAAATGTGTCAGGAGGGTAAATGATGATGGTACAGTCTTCATTTGGGTTTTGAGAGTAGACAGGATTTGGTGATTTCATTGGATTTGAGATTAGGGTGAGGGTTCATAGAGGATAAGATCTAGGTTTCTAGCTTGTGCCTTTCACTGAGGTGGGGATCCATATGAGGGAGGAGTGGAATTTTTATTTTTGTCAAGAAAGGGGAATTCAATTTGTGGCATGTTGAGTTTGGGTGATTATACTTCTATCAGATGTAGATGGCCAGGAGGCAACTGGATTTGTGGCTTAAGCTCATTATCAAGTTCTGTGTTGATAGTAATAGATTTGGGTGCAAAAGGTGTACTGAGAGGAGAAGAGATTGTAGGATAGAAATCCAACATTTACAGTATAGGTAGAGTTGAATGTCAAAGCTAGTAAATTATGTGATTAAGTTCTCTAAAAAATCTTGTTGTAGTTTAAACATCAATAGGTTCACTGTCTGACAAGACTTTTTAACAGTGTTTTCCCTGAGTGGTATATAGTACTGAGGGAAATGGAGTAAACTTAGATTATTAAAAAGGTAAAACCTCAGTAGAAATTAGCAACATAAATCCCATTTTTTTCTAATCATTTAGATTATACTATTGTAAAAGTTTGTTCAATCTTCACTGTTTATAGAGAAGTATAGGAGCTTGGAAAATGTGGTTTGCCAAGAATATTAAGTTTTTTGGTTTGTATGATTTCTAGTTATATTAGTAATAAAGATTAGTCAAAGATTTTTCAGTCACGTTTTTAAAACATAACATGACTTACTGTATTTATTCCTAAGTCCAGAGCTGCAGTGTAGAGCTCTTGCCTTTACTCTGGATCCTTGTAAATCACTTCTAATGGACATCTCCACTGGGATTCATATTTCACAAGCACTTAACACATGTACAAAATAAAACTCTTCTTTGCCTCTCTTCCCTCCAAAAAGGTGGGGGTAGAAGGAGACAAACTGCAACACAATTTTTTCTTTTGATTGTCTTGATGAACGGTACTACTCTCTCCTCCTCATGAAGCCTTTAGGAATCTGGGAATCATCCTCCACTGCACTCTGTACCAAACTACCAACATCACAAAGTCCGGCACAGTCTTCCTCATGATATTTCAGATCATTCCTGATTGCTATTTTTTTGTTGTCTCTGTTTTTTTTTTTTTAAATGTTGGGGGTAGGAGTTTATTTATTTATTTTTGCTGTGTTGGGTCTTTGTTTCTGTGCGAGGGCTTTCTCTAGTTGTGGCAAGTGGGGGCCACTCTTCATCGCGGTACGCGGGCCTCTCTTGTTGCGGAGCACAGGCTCCAGACGCGCAGGCTCAGTAGTTGTGGCTCATGGGCCTAGTTGCTCCGTGGCATGTGGGATCCTCCCAGACCAGGGCTCGAACCCGTGTCCCCTGCATTAGCAGGCAGATTCTCAATCACTGCACCACCAGGGAAGCCCCATGTTGTCTCTGTTTTAACCCCGAATGTCTTTTGGTCTTCTTGTCTTCATCTGCCTCTTGTTTTGCCGTACCCTCTAGTTCATTCTGTCCACTTTTGCCAGAGTAAGTGTTCTAAAATGCTCTTTTAGTTAGGCTATTTCAGTTGCAACGAAGAGACTCAAGTTACCTTAAGTAGTGGAGTGCTTATGGAAAGAAAACATGCACAAGGGAACCCAGGAAAAGTTAAACAGCTTGGTCTCAGGAAGAACAGGAGCTTAAAAATAAAACTAGAGGGCTTCCCTGGTGGGGCAGTGGATAAGAATCTGCCTGCCAATGCAGGGGACACAGGTTCAATCCCTGGTCCAGGAAGATCCCACATGCCGTGGAGCAACTAAGCCCGTGTG
Source organism: Tursiops truncatus (assembly GCF_011762595.2). Taxonomy (NCBI): domain Eukaryota; kingdom Metazoa; phylum Chordata; class Mammalia; order Artiodactyla; family Delphinidae; genus Tursiops; species Tursiops truncatus. The sequence continues at coordinate 113,599,279 of NC_047035.1, read as the reverse complement.
CCATGACTACTGAGCCTGCACTGCAGAGCCCGTGTGCCACAACTACTGAAGCCCGCGTGCTTAGAGCCTGTGCTCTGCAACAAGAGAAGCCACCGTGGTGAAAAGCCCGTGCACCGCAACGAAGAGTAGCCCCTGCTCACCGCAACTAGAGAAAGCCTGCGCACAGCACTGAAGACCCAACACAGCCAAAAATAAATAAATTTTAAAAATAATTAAATAAAACTAGAAGCGGGAAAAGACAGATTTTACTCTAGTGCTCTACTGTTAACTTGTCTTAGCTACTTTTTCTATTTCGTTTTGTATTATTTTTTCTCTCTAATCTCCTCCCCCACCCAATCTTATGGCTTCCATTTATTTCTGATTTCTTCCTCCTTATAACTACCGTGTCACTCCCATGCCAACATCTTACCTCCTGACTACTGTCTTTTTTCTTTTTTAACATCTTTATTGGAGTATAATTGCTTTACAATGGTGTGTTAGTTTCTGCTGTATAACAAAGTGAATCAGCTATACATATACATATATCCCCATATCTCTTCCCTCTTGCGTCTCCCTCCCTCCCACCCACCCTATCCCACCCTTCTAGCTAGTCACACAGCACCAAGCTGATCTCCCTGTGCTATGCGGCTGCTTCCCACTAGCTATCTGTTTTACATTTGGTAATGTATATTGGCTACTGTCTTTTTAACTTGAGCTTCTGTTGCTGACTTTTTCCTAAGATTTTCTGGTTTGAATTCCCAAGAAACAATCTGTTTGGCTCAGCTCTGTAATCATGGGCTGCTAGCAAGCCTGTGTACTTGGGTCATGTGACTACTCCTGGCCATTTAGTGTTGGCTGTGTGTTTATTTGTGCATGTGGGTATGGGGCAGGATCATAATGGTGAAAAACATGGGGCAGTGTGTAGGCTAACTTTCCCACAAAATGGGGTTGCAAACATGGCAGGCACCATGATTGACACAGTACAAATACAAATCTAATCATATCCTTTCTGTTGAAAGATCTTCAGTGCTTTCCCATTGCTTTCAGGATAAAGCTTAAACGGTAGCTTGGCATGTGTGTGAGATCCTTCGTGATCTGACTCTTCTTTAGGCTTTCCTTCCTTGCTCTCTTCCTTAAATTCTTTGATCCACTCATTGAACTTAGGTCTTTGCACTCTGTGTTCCCTTTCCCGCCTTTCCCTTCCACCTTTCTCTGCTTAACAATCTGCTATCTGATCTTCAGGACTCAGACGAGGTGTATCTTTGGGAAGCCTTCCTTTACTTCCTCCAGGTTAAGTTAGGTGCCACTCCTATAGTATGTAGTGCTTGCTTCTGTCACAGCCCTCTAATGAAATTCCTAATAGCTTGTCTATTTTCTTCACTGGGCTGTAGCTTCTTTGGTATCAGTACAATATAGTAAGGCATGTTTTTAGATTGAGGATTTTTTAAAAAGAATATGCTTATTATAAATTATATATAAAAAAGTGCACAGATCATAAATGTGCAGCTCAATAAATTTTCACAGAATGAATACACAAATGTAAACAACACCTACATCAAGCACGATACAGGATATTACTATCAATACAACCACACAGGCCACCTTATGCCCTCTTCTGGTTGCTAGTCCAGTTCAAAGAGGATTTAATTTTAAGTGGGAAAACTCTTTAACGTAGATTTCTCTACATATTTTGTGTGTATCTTTAGACATACAAGAGACATAGATATTAGAATTTTGATCCTATGGAAAGAACATACGTAATTTATATTAGTACAATTTTGGCATACTTTCGTGCAATAGATAAATTCAAAATCACATCATATTTTAATATTCAGTTATGGGATGTTTGTATTTAGGTAGATTTTCTTGTTTTTAAGTTTAATATTTTAGAGTAGTGGAAAAGAATATGACAGACCAAAGAATATTTGCTTAAAATAGCCTGTTTTGAGTGGGGATCATGCTTGAGATGGGTATAGTAAACATGTAAAGCACTTTCCAAATGGTGTTTAGCCTCTGGGTTTTAATGTGAATTATGTTGCTAGCATATTTTGGCAATGGGGTCATCCAACGGGCAACTGGAGTATAATTTTACATGTACAGTGAGGAAAGGACTAGCTGTCCTGTGTCATAGACAGCTGGCTTGCTAAGAATTGAGTTTTTTTTGCAACTAGCAATAATTTTAGAGCATGCTTATTCTTTTTCTCAGTTTTGATTTTTCTTAAACTTTAAGATTATGTGGCTCTTTGAGTATGAAGGAATTCTTTTAAACATAGTTTTTCCTTAGATGGAGTTTTCTGTCTGTAAGTATTAAATTTGTTAAGGCCAATTAAATGGAAAGAATACTATAGACTTTTAAACCTGGATTTTCAACAGACCTCGATTCAATTTCCAGCCTCATCCCTTATGAGCTGTCATTTGTGGGCAAGTCACTTAACATTTCTGAGCTTCAAGAATGTTCATCTCACAAGATTATCATGAGTTAAAACAGTTTATGTAAATAAAGCACCAAGCACGTAGTAGATACTTAAGAAGTCTTCATTTTCCTCCTTGAATATGTCTATTTCTTGTTATGTTTAAATATGAGATCAAGAATTTAAAGAATTTCATTGTGTGGCATAAATAAATGGCCATCAAAGTTTGTTGCCAGTAGAAGTCAATCTTAGAAGGATAGTCTGCTAGCTGTCTTTCAAGTGTGATCATAGTTTTCAATTCAAAAAGGCTCTAAAGAAGTGCTTCTCTTGATGTCTTAGTATATCAGATTAATGGATGTTAGAATGTATTTTGATTCAGTGTGAGGTACAACAAAATGTTCTGTTTGCCAATGACAAACATTCCTTAAATCATTGACAGATTGTACTACTATTGCTGTCTGTAGTGTGTAAGTATTTGAGATCTGTTTACCTATATTGATTAGATGATAGTGGGCTGAGTAGTCTCTGGATTTTTTTTTTTTTTTAAAGACAGTTACTTTATTTTATTTTTTTGGCTTTGCCGCGTGGCTGGCGGGATGTTAGTTCCCCGACCAGGGATTGAACCTAGGTCCCCAGCAGTGGAATCGTGGAGTCTTAACCACTGGACTGCCAGGGAATTCCCGAAATTTTTATTTATTTATTTATTTTACTATAAGGGAGAAAGTTCTTCAGATAACTATGTGGATATCAGTTTATAAATGATCTTGAGATCGTATTTTTTCCTTACCTTCTTTTGCAACTCTACCTTATTTTAGTTCTCTTCCTGCCTTCCCCCTCCTTCTTTAAAAAAAGAAAATATTTATTTGGTTGCACTGGGTCTTAGTTGTGGCAGGCGGTCTCCTTAGTTGCGGCTCACTGGCTCCTTAGTTGAGGCTCACCAGCTCCTTAGTTGTGGCATGTGGGCTCCTTTAGTTGCAGCAGGCGGGCTCCTTAGTTGTGGCATGCGAACTCTTAGTTGCGGTAGGCATGTGGGATCTAGTTCACTGACTAGGGATCAAACCTGGGCCCCCTGCATTGGGAGCGTGGAGTCTTATCCACTGCACCACCAGGGAAATCCCCCCCCACCCCACTTTTTCAAATAATGAAAATACTTAGAAGATGTTGAGGGACATCACTGGCCATACAGTGGTTAAGACTCCATTCTCCCATGGGTTCGATAGCTGGTTGGGGAACTGAGATCCCGCATGCTGCACGGTGCGGCCAAAAAAAAAAAGTGTTGAAAAGTTGAAAGAATATACCAAAGAGCATTGATAAGTCAGCCACCATAAGAACCTGCTGTATAAAAAAATAAATAAAGTTAAAAAAATAAGTTAACAGTATGCCATCCACATTTGCTGTATCGTTTTCTATGTGTATGTGTGTGTATATACTTTAACTGAACCTTTTGAAAATTGCGACTATTTTGACTTTTACCTCATAACACTTGAGCATATATCTCCTAAGAAAATATTCTCTGTATCACCACAGTGCCATTACCAACACCTAAGAAAAATAACAGTAATTTCCTAATAATATTTAGTATTCAGACTACTAAAATTTTCAGTTTTCCAAACCAGAATTCAGTCAAGATTTTTGCATGCATTTGATTATCTTTTTAGTTTCTTTTAATCTAGAAAAGTTTCTTATACCGCTCCTTTTTCTTATGATATTGAAATTTCTTTGACGAGACTAGATCATTATCTTATAGAATGGCCTGTTTTTTTTTTTTAACATCTTTATTGGAGTATAATTGCTTTACAATGGTGTGTTAATTTCTGCTTTATAACAAAGTGAATCAGCTATACATATACATATATCCCTATATTTCCTCCCTCTTGCGTCTCCCTCCCACCCTCCCTATCCCACCCCTCTAGGTAGTCACAAAGCACCGAGCTGATCTCCCTGTGCTATGCGGCTGCTTCCCACTCACTGTCTATTTTACGTTTGGTAGTGTATATGTCCATGCCACTCTCTCACTTCGTCCCAGCTTACCCTGCCCATGTCCTCAAGTCCATTCTCTATGTCTGTGTCTTTATTCCTGTCCTGCCCCTAGGTTCTTCAGAACCTTTTTTTTTTAAGATTCCATATATATGTGTTAGCATACGGTATTTGTTTTTCTCTTTCTGACTTACTTCACTCTGTATGACAGACTCTAGGTCCATCCACCTCCCTACAAATAACTCAATTTCATTTCTTTTTATGGCTGAGTAATATTCCATTGTATATATATATGCCACATCTTCTTTATCAGAATGGCCTGTTTTCTAGTTACCTAATTATTTCTTTGTGCTTTTGCTTAACTTGTTCCTCTGTTCCGTGTATATCTTGCACGGTGGAAGTTATAATTTAAAGGCTTGATTATGCACGTTAAAAAGTTTTGGCAAGAATACTTCATAGGTGATGTTATATTTCATGTTGCATACTGTGGGAGATATATGACATCACTATTAGTGATCTAAGTTTTATGAAGTTTAAAGTGGTGTTTGCAGACTTCCCTGGTGGTGCAGCGGTTAAGAATTCGCCTGCCAATGCAGGGGACATGGGTTCGAGCCCTGGTCCAGAAAGATCCCACATGCTGCGGAGCAACTAAGCCCGTGCACTACAACTACTGAGCCTGTGCTCTAGAGCCCATGGGCCACAATCACTGAGCCCGCACGCCACAACTACTGGAGCCCCTGCGCTCTGGGGCCTGTGCTTCGCAGCAAGAGAAGCCACCGCAATGAGAAGCACGTGCACCATAACAAAGAGTAGTCCCTGCTCACCACAACTAGAGAAAGCCCACGTGCAGCAAGGAAGACCCAACACAGCCAAAAATAAATAAATAAATTTAAAAAATAAATAAAGTGGTGTTTGCTCTATCTTTCCATTGTAAAAGTATATTCTTTCCTCTTACGATCATCAAGTACAGTAATCTGTGGGGGCAATACTTTGGTATCATACAAATATTCCATCCTTCAGGATATTCTGTATCTAGCGATTTTAGCATCTTTTGTGAGCCTTGGGTGAGGGGTTGGTCTAATAGTCATGTACAGTGGTGGCAGACGAGCTTATTAATGGTCTCTTGGATTTTTATTTATTACAATTAGTTACAGATGTTCTTTTTTTCAGATTTTATTGAAGTAGAGTTGACTTACAATGTTGTGTTAATTTCTTCTGTATAGCAAAGTGACTCAGTTATACATATATATACATTTTTTTTCATATTCTTTTCCATTATGGTTTGTCACAGGATACTGAATATAGTTTCCTGTGCTATACAGTAGAACCTTATTGTTTATCCATCCTATATGTAATTAGCAGTTTGCCTCTGCTAATTTCAAACTCCCATTCCTTCCCTCCCATTGTCCTTTTTTGATGCTCAGATTGTCTCAAATAAGGATATTGGGAGTCCCTTCAAACAGACACCTGAGTTCTTTTTGCATAAGCCTATTCTTTGAGTGATTCTTTTTGCATAAGCCTATTATTAGTCTTTGAGTGATTCCTTGCTTTTGAGTATAAGACATCTTGGCTCACCAAGGACTTTGCTTTAGACAGGAATCAGCAGTTTCTCCAAGGAGATCTGTCTCCTTTTAGTGGAGGATGATATTTAGAAAACAACATCTGGATGTTGGTATGCTCCCTTTTATGGAACTGTCATCACTTCTAGGTCTTCTCAGGGGAGAAAAAAAAGCATGAGGTCATATTGATAATTCTTATTCAAATTTAACATTGCATGTTTCTTTCTTCTTTTTTTAAAAAAGTACTTTAGTTTTAATCTCTTTTATATTGAAAATCTTAATTTTTATTAACATTGATTTTTTTCCTAAGTATAACTAATATAGTTTAAAAATAAATAAAACTACTAGTAAATTTTAAGATTTCTTTGCATCTCATTTTGTCCTAGAACGTATCCCACCAAGGTTATACTTATTGTTAGTACTGTGTTTAAAAGTCACTTGAAATCATTATTTTCTCAGTGTGATTGTTACTAGTTTGGTATGTATTTAGGTCCATTTGTTTTTCATTTTAGGGTTTGCTTCCTCTGTTTTTTTAAATTTACTGTTATCCTTTGAATATGTAAGATACATAGTTCAAAAGGAGAAACCAAATGTAAAGGTATATGTAGAAGTCTTATTTTCATCCTCATCCCTTCTGTTTCCTTCTTGCTCTCCTATAGATAATCATTTTTGTAAGTTTCTGATCAATCATTCCAGTTTTTTCTTTGTCTTTCAAAGTTAGGTGTATGTGTATTCTTTCATACCATATGTACTGTTCTGTATTTCTTCTTCTTTTTTTTTTTTCCATTTAACAATATATTTGGGAGAATACTCCATATTGGTACATACAGATCTTATTCTTTTTTATGGAGGCATAGTATTCTATTGTGTTGATATACCATAATTTTATTAACGAGTCTGTATCTGATAGATATTTGTGTTTAATCTTTTGTACTATGAATAGGTAATACATACTGAATAGATTAACTGAAAAATAAAGTTTCTTCCTCAGGTAATTAAGAAGGAGTTGATTTGTTCCAGAGAGCCCTGTAGTCTGAGGGGGCTTTAGTTTTTTGTTTTAATATTTATTTATTTATTTATTTATTTATGCTGTGCTAGGTCTTAGTTGCGGCACACGGGATCTTCGTTGCAGCATGCGGACTTCTTAGTTGCAGCATGCATGTGGGATCTAGTTCCCCAACCAGGGATCGAACCCCGGCCCCCTGCCTTGGGAGTGCGGAGTCTTACCCACTGGACCACCAGGGAAGTCCCTGAGGGGGCTTTGTTATTGTGTTTTGTTGTTGTTGTTAAGAGGATTTCAGGAGAAGTAGATATATTTAGGTACACTTTCTTGCACCTAAATATTAGGTGATTGATATCAATGATGTTAATCTGCTTTGTTTTATGGCACCTGGTCAGAAGGGACAGAGAAGATTTACCTACTTCCTCTCCCTGTGCTTCCTGGCTCCTTGAAGCATTGGAACTAAAAATCTGACGTCCTGGGTGTTTTCATGTAAGCATAAATCAGGTTCTTTCCTTACTGTTTTTTCCCACAACTTTCGCTCTCCTTAACCTTTCTTCTTCCTCTTTTTGCCTTAAATCTTTCAGATTATCGAAGCATTCATTGGACAGATACTTAAGAGTCTAGTAAGGCAGATAAAATGTATACTATGAGTGTAAAGAGTAAGAGCTAGGAATACTAAAGACAGAGGGAAGGGTACCTGCTAGGATATGAGGAATTCAAGCTCTCGAGCTTACATAAATTGCTTTATCATATTAAATTACTATAGCAGGGACTTCCCTGGTGGTCCAGTGGTTAAGACTCCGTGTTTGCACTGCAGGGGGCACAGGTTCCATCCCTGGTCAGGGAATGCATGCTGTGTGGCATGGCAGATGTTTTAGAAAACATCTAAAAAAAATTACTATAGCAGTCATAGGCAGTTGTTACTTTTCCTTTTTATTCAAACATACGGGAGAGTGAATAAAACATATGCAGTTTAAAGAAAATTATAAAGTAGATATTTGTGTTGTCATTGCTCAGGCCAACAAACAAGAATTACCTCCCTATTACCTCACCCTCCCCTTGCCCTTGTCAACATATCCCACTCTGTGGAGGTGGCTATTATCCCGACCTTTTGTGACTGTCATTTTCTTGCTTTGCTTCATAATTTTAAATCCCAGGTCATATATCCTTAAACAATGTAGTGTAGTTTTCCTTGTTTTTCAACTTCATATGAGTACTTTATGTGATTTAAAAAATTTAGTTCAGCATTTGTGAAATTAATTCCAAGTTGTTGGCTGTCGTTCGTTAGATTTCATTGTGGTAATGTATTACAATGTATACTACAATTTAATCATTCTAGTTTTGATAGACATTTGAGTTGATTTCACTTTCTTGCTGTTATACAAATAATTCAGTGGTGAGTGCTCTTGTACCTGTTTCATGTATGCAAGTGCACAGATATTTCTGTAGAATTCCTAGGAATGGAATTGCTGGGTTGCGAGGTATGCACACATTCAACTTTGATAATGACAGAGTGTTTTTCAAAATTATTTCAGTTTATAATTCCAACATAATGAGAGTTCCCTTTGTTTTACATTCTCAGTACTTGGTATTGTCAGACTCTAATTTTTACCAGTCTGAAAGGTGTGATGGTGTCTCATGGTTTTAATTTGCATTTCCATGATTACTAATGAAGTTGAGCATCTTTTCATAGTCATTTGAGTTTTCTTCCTGTGACGTACCTGTTCAAGTTGTTTGCCCAATTTTTTTGTTACGTGGTCTGTGGTTTTCTTACTGATGTTTAGAAATCCTGTGTGTGTGTGTGTGTGTGTGTGTGTGTGTGTGTGTGTGTGTGTGTTTTGGCTGTGTTGCACGGCTTGCTGGATCTTAGTTCCCTGACCAGGGATTGAACCCAGGCCCATGGCAGTGAAAGCGTGGAGTCCTAACCACTGGACCGCCAGGGAATTCCCTATATGTGTTTTGGATAATAACACCTGTTTTTGGTGTGTTATTTCACTTTCTGTGGTGCTTGTTGATCAATAAAAGTTCTCAGTTTTAATGTAGTTGAATTTATCAGCTTTGGCTAGTGCTATTTGAATCCTCTTAAAGAAACCCTTTTGTAGTCTGAGGTAAAGTAGTTCTCCTGTATCATCTTCTAAGAGCTTTTAAGTTTTAACCTTTCACAAATTTGGTCTTTACCTGGAATAGATTTTTATGGATAGTACGAGGTCCAACCTTATTCTCTCCCACCCCAAATGGACACTCAATTGTTCCAGCATTGATTTTGAAAAATTCATCTTTACTGATCTGCAGTGCCACATCTCACATATGTCCAGTATCCATATTTGCATACTTCTGTTTCTGGACTTTCTTCTCTGTTCTACTGGTCTGTTTGTCTATTCCTGTACAAGTGACACACCATCTTAACTACTTATAGCTTTAGAAGTTCTGATACCTGGTAAGGCACGTCTCCCCAGTTTGCTGTTGTTTTTCAGGAGAGTCTTGGCTGTTTTTGGCCCATTACACTTTCATATATATTTTACTTTTTTTTTTTTTTTTTTTTTGTGGTATGTGGGCCTCTCACCACTGTGGCCTCTCCCATTGTGGAGCACAGGCTCCAGATGTGCAGACCCAGCAGCCATGGCTCACCTCCGCAGCATGTGGCATCCTCCTGGACCGGGGCACGAACCCGTGTCCCCTGCATTGGCAGGCAGACTCTCAACCACTGCGCCACCAGGGAAACCCTTCCACTTTACTCTTGTGAGAGTTTTGCCAATTTACAGTTTTTTCAGAAACCCACTTCTAGCTTTGTTGGCCCTTTTTATTTTATATTTTCTTTCTCATTTCTATTATTTTCTTTTACCTGTCCTAGTTTTACTTTCCTGTTTTTTCTATCTTCTTAAAAAGACAGTTCCCAAATTTTCACTTTTTTCTATTATACCTATTTAGAGTTATAAATTTCCCTATAAAGTATTGCGTTAGCTGCATCTCACAAGTTTTGAAATGTAATATTTTTGTTATGGTTTATTCAAAATATTTTGTTTACTTATTTTCCCATGGATTATTTAGGACTAGATTTTTAAGTTTACAGCTATGTGAGGATTTCCTACTATATTAGTTATCTATTGCAGCATAACAAGTTAAGCCCAAAACTTAGTAGCTTATTATTGTTTACAGTTTTTGTGGGTCAGGAATTCAGGAGTGGTTCAGCTTGGCAGTTTTGCCTGACTCAGTTCCTTGCCATATGGTTTTTTCCGTGGAGCTTTTTAAGTTTAGTTGTTAAGGTATGACTGCTAGAATTCCTGAGGGAGAAAGTGCTAGGTAGAAGCATGTTGCTGTTTATGATCTAGCCTCAGAAGTCACTCAGCCTCACTTCACTGCATTCTGTGGGATGGGATAGATATTGGTGTGAAAGATTCTATTTGTTACTCCTAGTCATTTTTTTGTTACTGATTTCTATATGTTTGAAAGAACATGTTATGATTTCAGTGCTATTTCTTTTCTTTTTCTGGATTTCCAATTTACATATATTAGATTTTCTCTCAGTCTCACGTTCCTTTTTTCTTTTTGAAGTTTTTTTCTTTAATAAATTTATTTATTTATTTTTGGCTGCATTGGGTCTTCTTTGCTGCACGCAGGCTTTAGTTGCAGTGAGCTGGGGCTACTCTTCATTTCAGTGGCTTCTCTTGTTGTGGAGCACCGGCTGTAGGTGCTCGGGCTTCAGTAGTTGTGGCACGTGGGCTCAGTAGTTGTGGCACGTGGGCTCAGTAGTTGTGGCTCTTGGGCTCTACAGCACAGGCTCAGTAGCTATGGTGCACAGGCTTAGTTGCTCTGTAGCATGTGGGATCTTCCCAGACGAGAGATTGAATCCGTGTTCCCTCCGTTGGCAGGTGGATTCTTAACCACTGCTCCACCAGGGAAGTCCCTCTCACATGTTTCTTAACTTTTTTTCTGTGTTTTTCTTCTTTCACTGTGGGCAGTTTTTTCAGTTAGGTCTTTTAGTTCATTCATTTCAACTATTCCATTTTAAATTCCAGTTGTGTTTTAAAATTTTACAAGTTCTTTTTAGCTTTTAAAATCTTCAAAGTCATTTTTTATGGTTCTTGTCCCTTTCAGATATTTTCAGTCTTATTTATCACTTGAAACATTAGTAAGCAGTTGTATTTTCTGTGTGATCATATCCAATATCTGAAATCTTTGCATATCTGTTTCCATTCCTTGCTGCTTCTTATTCATGGTGCTTTGTTTCCTTCTTGCTTGGTTTAAATAATGTCTTTTCTTGGGACATTATTTGTGATGCTTGCACACGCGTCTTCTCGATGCCTGTAACCTGGGTTTTTTTTTGCGTCATTCAGGTAATATGAATTAAGGCAACAGATTGTGTGTGTGAGTGTTGAATGTATGTGTGTGTGTAGGATAATAGTAGCTGAGGTGGTCTTGTGTCTAGTGGTTACAATTCAAAGCATACTGTAGCCTGTGCTACCTGTTTTTGTAAGGTTACAAGCTAAGAATAGTTTTTACATTTTTATTTTTATTTATTATTTTAAAAATTTCTTTATTTTTATTTTTGGCTGCGTTGGGACCTTGTTGCTGGGTGCCAGCATTCTCTAGTTGCGGCGAGCGGGAGCTGCTCTTCGTTGCGGTGCGTGGGCTTTTCATTGCAGTGGCTTCTCTTGTTGCAGATCACGGGCTCTAGGCGCGTGAGCTTCAGCAGTTGTGGCGCACGGGCTGTAGAGTGCAGACTCAGTAGTTGGGGCACATGGACTTATTTGCTCCATGGCATGTGGGATCTTCCCAGACCAGGGCTCGAACCCGTGTCCCCTGCATTGGCAGGTGTATTCTTAACCACTGTGCCACCAGGGAAGTCCTCTACATTTTTAAGTGATTGGAAAAAAAGAATAATATTTTGCAACATGTGAAAATTATATGAAACTCAAAATTCAGTGTCCATAAATAAAGTTTTATTGGAACACAGTTGTGCTTATTTGTTTCTATATTGTCTGTGGTTGTTTGCATGCTACAACCACAGAATTGAGTGGTTACAACAGAGGTCAATATGACCTCCAAAGCCTAAAGTATTTATATCGGGCCCTTTACAGAAAAAATTACAACTTGTCAGGAACTCTCCTTTACAGCTAGCTCAGTGCCAACACAACTTTCCTTGCAGTTCTTGGGGGATAGGGTAGAATGGGACAGGTTTATTTTGGTTTATTTTATGAGTTGAGTTTTATTGTATAGGGTCTCGTATCAGACTCACTTCCTAGCGTGGGTCCTGGGTTTGGCTTCTGTCTTTATGAGACTGTGAAAACCAAAGCCCAACCTTGGCTTCAGTCAGGGGCTAACTTGGCTTCAGCATTCTGCTTACCTTTCTGTTTTGGCCTTATAATTCTTATGTTTTGTCCTTATAATTCCTTACCATCTTGTTAACTCTTTGATACTTTTTAGAACATATATTTTCTATTTTATTAATTTAAACAATTTCAGTGGGTGTTTTGTTCTAAATAATTGGCCATATTATTGGAGATTGATATTCTTTTTGAATATTAAGAAATTAAGGCCCAAAAAACAATAAAAAAGAAAGAAATTAAGGCTCAGAAATAGCCCAAAAGTTATATTACTGGTAAGTAGCCGACAGAGACTTTGACTTTAGGAAGCTTATTTACCATCTAGGAGTGTGAGAAGTTAGGATTGTACATCATTTCCCATGTTCCTAATATAATTAGGATTTCTGCTACTTTGGCCATGCAGGAGAAATGTCTTAGTTACAGAGGACAAGAAAGGCAAAAATACTCATAAGCTCTTTGGCAGGGAAAACAAACAACCATATGCAGGAGTCAGAGAAATAAAAAATGTTGAGAAAGAAATGGAAAATTATTTTGATTATATAAAAGACAGTAAAATTTAGTAAATTTGCCGTATTAACTGTATGAATCAAAGAAGAAAATAGGTCTTTTAATTTTGCACCTACTTTGTAGCAGTCATTTTTTATATATAGTATCACATTTAACTTCATAGCAACTGTGAGTTAGGTGATAATGTTGATTTAACAAGTATGCAAACATTTAGGGAAGGTAGTTTGTCATTAATTTACCCAGGATTATGCAGCTAGTAAGTGCTAAAAGTAGGATATGAACCCCCCTGTGACTGTAAAGCCCATGTTTTTTCTATACAATTAGATTGTAAAAAAAAACAGTCTCTAAATGGTTAATGGAGAGTGTATGAAAATATGTGGTTAACATTTCTATACTTACATGAGAATTCCTCAGGCTTTCATTTAGAGGTTAGTCTTATTTTAGACAATTCAAATAAGTAGTATTTGGTTTCTAAGGTCACATGGATTAGAAGCAGCAATGAGAAAAGAGGGGCATTTGTAGGTTTTTATGCTGACAGGGTGAAATTTTTTCTATAAACTAAAAGCCAATCTGGTGATACTGAGGATAGGGACAGACAGCCTTACTTTTTTTTTTTTTACGGTATGGCCATTTTTTTTTTTTAACATCTTTATTGGAGTACAGTTGCTTTACATTGTTTTGTTAGTTTCTGCTGTATAACAAAGTGAATCAGCTATATGTATACATCTTACTTTTATATATCAGTAGTTTCTATGAATATCACTATCATAAAAATTAACATATATTGCAGGAGTCCAAATTCTTTTTTTTTTAATATTTATTTAATTTATTTTTTTTGGCTGCGTCAGGTCTTCATTGCGGTGCGGGGGCTCCAGGGCGCGTGGGCTCTGTAGTTTGCGGCACGCAGCCTCTCTCGTTGAGGCGAGCGAGCTCAGTCGTTGTGGCGCGCGGGCTTAGTTGCCCTGTGGCATGTGGGATCTTAGTTCCCTGACCAGGGATTGAACCCACGTCCCCTGCATTGGAAGGTGGATTCTTTACTACTGGACTACCAGGGAAGTCCCAGGAGTCCAAATTCTTAAGAAACACATAAATTATGTTCAGTATACTGTTGTCCCTTGGTATCCACGGGGGACTGGTTCCAGACACTCGACCGTGGACACCAAAAGCTGAGGATGCTCAAGTTCCTTACAGTTGGTCTTCTGTATCTGTAGGTTTTGCATGTGTGGATACTGAGGGCCGACTGTATTCTGCTTAAAAGGATAATAAAGTGAGAAATACATTGTAGAAATAATTTCATCCAGAGAATTTGAAAACAGCAACTTCTGATGCTTAAAGAGCTGAAATTCCAGTTTATTGGGAAACTTGGATCTCTAGAATGACTTCTCTAAAAGTTCAGAATAGCTGACAATTGTCTCTTGTGCTAATAAGTAATTTGTCTTTGCTATCTATCTGATTCTAATTACAGTAAAATAATGATTAACTTGCACTTTTAATTTACATAAAACTAGTAACTCTTCATAAATATTCAGTCTTCATAAGTTATTAATTCAGCATTGTTATCTCACAGCTTAACAAAAGAGAGGTAAGATTGTTTAGAATCCCACTTGAAGTCATTCACATAATACAGTTATTTGACACATAATGATGGCACCTTTTTAAAAAGACCAAAACCCAAGAAAACTTTTAAGATTGAAGTTTTTTGTAAGTGGTCTGGCAACTCTGCTGTTGATAATATCAAGGTCTTGAAGGAACAAAAATGATCAATTTTTCAATAATGTTTTGAGTCTCGAGGCAGTAAGGCAATATCTGATTAATATTTTGAAGCGTTAACTTAGTTGTTCAGTGTACCATTTTAACGAGAACAAAATTTTAGGCTTTATTGAGTAAGTTTATTGAGTAAGGGGTACTCTGTTCTCTGATCATACTTCTACCTTTGGAAGACTGTTGCTTTTGCAAAAATGCACATCACTGGTCAGAGAAGGGAGGCTGGATGACTGGATGAGTGAGCAGAGACATATCAGTGTAAATAGAAAGAACTCTTAGCACATGTTTTGTTGATGGGAACCAGCAAAGATGGACTCTCTTTAGATAGTGTGTGAAGAGCAGTCATTTTTCACTGTGATAAGCTACATAGAGTTAACATTTGAATTTTCTCAACTCAAGGATAGGTGCAACTGTCAGAAAAAAAATAACCTGTTGATGTGAGCAGTAAGATAAATAATCGACAGAAACCAGCATGTTACTGGTTTATTCAGTGACCAGAAGTACTCTCTCATTGGTTGGTGATGCTTCTAAATGCCTAATGTCAATACTACCAAGGCTGAAAAGTATACATGAAGCAGTTGGGAAAGGAGTGAGTTGGGAGGAGGGGGGAAGGTGTCAAGAGTGCCTGCCAGGCGGCAAATATGTCAGATGACAAATTTGATAGTGTATTGGCAAATAGACCTCTGGCAGTGGTAGATACTAAGAGTAGAGATCAGAGATGATCATAGTTGAGGGGATGGAACGGAAAGGACCTTGAGTATAATATTTGAAGCTCTGTTGGTAAAAGAAAGCCATACATATATGACACTAGGCACAGAGAACATTGTACTTATTAGACGATGGAAAAAAACTAGAGTTAGTATCCTGTAGAATTCATTATAATATGATGTCAAGTTAAGATTTATTAGTAATTGTGTACCAAAGATTGCTGTATGGTTGTATTAGTTTGCTAGGGCTGCCATAACAAAATACCATAAACAAAATTTCTGTGGCTTACTCAACAAAAATTTATTTTCTCACATCTCTGAACGTTGAAAGTCCAAGGTCAAGGTTTTGGCAGGTTTGTTTTCTCCTGAGGCTTCTCCTTGGCTTGTAGATGGCCACCTTTTTGCTGTGTCCTCACATGGCCTGTTCTCTGTGTGTGTGCATCCCTGCTGTCTTTTCCTCTTTCTATAAGGACACCAGTCCTATTGGATTAGGGTCCCACCCTGATGACCTCATTTAACCATAGTTATCTCTTTAAAGATTTTATCTCCAAATATAGTCACATCGTTGAGGGGGGGGTGGTTAGGGTTTCAACATATGAATTTTGGGGGAACACAATTTAGTCCATCACAGAAGTAGTACCCAGACCACAGAACAGAATAGAAGCTAAATTTTTTCTAGAGAAAGGCATAGTGGAAAAGAATATAAGAAAGACAAGCATGGGATAGTCTTGAGGCATTGGTATATTGTTAGTTTATCAATGCTATAATAGCATATCTCAGATCAGTCCTTTGCATTCTGAAATATGGATGATGTTTAATGTTGTGTTAGAACTTCACTAATGTCCATCAGGGTGTCAGACTGTACATTAAGTTTTTTGTGGGTTTTTTTTTGAGGGGGGAGGGGTCTAGGAGTCAGCTAAGTAGTGAAAGAGGAAGGTGCAGTGGAAGTACTGTAGTCATTGTAGGGATGGAATTATTGATAAACTAGGAATCAGCCAATAGTACTTGTTCCTAGTGTGGTCAGTCACAGTTGAGTGAATTAAAATTCCTTATAGGTGTGGAAATCTTTTAAAATAAAGATCTATGTCCAATGTTAATTTACTCCAAGGCTGTTTATTCTTAAAGATTTAGAAAACATTTTGAAATTTTTCTTCAAATTCTGAAGCCTGCATTTAAAACCTAGAAATAGCCAATTTAAAAAATTAATGTAGATTTTCTGAATAGAGATTAAGAGACACAGATTTAGGTGTGCCCCCACCCCCATCCTTCCATCCTTTTCCCTTCACAGTAGTGCTGTTTTCCCATATGATTAGCTCCCTAGCGCTGCTCTTGCAGTTTGGTACATGTTTTTTCAGATAGTTATCTATGTATTTACTTACATGCATATATATGCACTTGTAGAACATATATCATCTTGTTGTAAAACACATAAATGTATATGTCCTTTGTTCTATATGCATTTTCAAATAAGAGTTCTAAGGAACCATTTATTTCATTTTTGAAAATTAAGGTATGATTTACATGGATTAAAGTGACTGAATCTTAGAGTTTACAGGTTGATGACTTTATATAAATTTGTTACAAATTTATTTTTAATTAATAGACTTTTTTTAAAAGCATTTTTAGGTTTACAGAAAAATTAAGCAGAAAGTACAGAATTCCCATACATCTCTTCACCCTATCCCTCCAGTTTCCTCTATTATTAACATCTTGCATTAGTGTGGTCTGTTAGTTACAAATGATAAGCCAGTATTGGTACATTATTATTATTAATTGGAGTCCATAGTTTACATTAAGGTTCATTCTTTTTGTTGTACATTCTGTGGGGTTTCCCCACCATTATAGTATACCAAATAATTTCACTGTCCTAAAATCTCCTGGGCTTCATTCATCTATTCATTCCTCCATCCCTCCTCTGAACCCCTGGCAACCACTGATATTTTTACTGTCTTTATATTTTTGCCTTTTCCAGAATATCATATAATTGAAGTCATATAGTATGAAGCCTTTTCAGATTGGATTCTTTCACTTAGTAATATACATTCAAGGTTCCTCTGTGTATTTTCATGGCTTGACAGCTCATTTTTCTTTATTACTGACTAGTAATACATTGTATAGGTACCATAGTTTGTTTACCCAGTCACCTTTTGAAGAACATCTCGGTTACTTCCAAGTTTTGGCAGTTTTGAATAAAGCTGCCATGCACATTGGTGTCCAGTTTTTTGTTTGGACATAAGTTTTCAACTCATTTGGGTAAATACGAAGGAGTGTGATTGCTGGATTGTATGGTAAGAGTATGTTTAGTTTGTAAGAAAACTGCAAAACTATACTGTTTTGCATTTCCACCAGCAGTGAATGAGAATTCCTGTTGCTCTACATTCTCACTAGCATTTGGTGTTGACATTGTTTTGTTTTTTTGCCATTCTAATAGGTGTGTTATACTATCTCATTGTTTTGATTTTCAATTCTCTAATAACATATGATGTTGAGCATCTTTTTAGATGCCTATTTGCCATCTGTTTATCTTCTTTGGTGAGTGTCTAGATCTTTTACCTGTTTTTCCACCTTAATTGGATTGTTTGTTTCCTTGTTGTTAGGTTTCTAAGAGTACTTTATGTAGTTTGAATACCAGTCCTTTATCAGATATGTGTTTTGCAAAGATTTTTTTCCCCAGTCTGTGGCTTGTCTTTTCATTTTTTTAAGTGTCTTTTGTAGAGCAATATTTGATTTTAATGAAGTCCAACTGTCTTTTTTTTTTTTTCTGTGACTTGATATTGTATTTAAAAAGTCATTACCAGGACTTCCCTGGTGTTGCAGTGGTTAAGAATCCACCTGCCAGTGCAGGTGACACGGGTTCGAGCCCTGGTCCAGGAAGATCCCACATGCCACAGAGCAACTAAGCCTGTGCGCCACAACTACTGAGCCCACATGCCACAACTACCGAAGCCCACGCGCCTAGAGCCCGTGCTCTGCAACAAGACAAGCCACCGCAATGAGAAGCCCGCGCATCACAACGAAGAGTAGCCCCCGCTCGCTGCAACTAGAGAAAGCCTGCGCACAGCAACAAAGACCCAATGCAGCCAAAAATAAATAAATAAAAATAAATAAATTAAAAAAAAAAGTCATCACCAAACTCAAGGTTATCTAGGTTTCCCCCTATGCTGTCTTCTAGGAATTTTATAGTTTTTGTTTTATAGTTAGGTCTGTGACCCATTTTGAGTTAATTTTTGTACAAGGCATGAGGTTTATATCTACACTCTTTTTTTTCCTGCATGTAGATGTCCATTTATTTCAGCACCGTTTTTTAAAAATTGATTTTTATTGAAGTATAGTTGATTTACAATGTTGTGTTAGTTTCTGCTGTGCAGCAGAGTGAATCAGTTATACTATACATATATCCACTCTGTTTTAGATTCTTTTCCCATATAGCTCATTACAGAATATTGAGTAGACTTCCCTGTGCTATACAGTAAGTTCTTATTAGTTATCAATTTTATATATAGTAGTGTATATATTTCAATCCCGATCTCCCAATTTATCCCTCCTCTCCTTTTCCCCCTTGGTAACCATAAGTTTGTTTTCTACATCTGTGACTCTATTTTGTTTTGTAAATAAGTTTATTTGTACCATTTTTTTAGATTCCACATATAAGCGATGTCATATGATATTTGTCTTTCTCTGTCTGACTTAATTCACTCAGTATGACAATCTCTAGGTCCATCCATGTTGCTGCAAATGGCATTATTTCATTCTTTCTCATGGTTGAACAATACTCCATTGTATATATGTACCACATCTTTATCCATTCCTCTGTTGATGGTCATTTAGGTTGCTTCCATGTCCTGGCTATGTGTATTCCAGCACCATTTGTTGAAAAGACTATCCTTTCTCCATCAAATTGCCTTTGCTCCTTTGTTAAAGATCTGTCGACTATATTTGTCTATATCTGGGCTTTCTTTTGTGTTCCATTGATCTATTTGTCCATTCTTTTAGCAATACCAACTGTCTTTTTTTTTTTTTTTTTTTTTTTTTTTTTGCGGTACGCGGGCCTCTCACTGTTGTGGTCTCTCCTGTTGCGGAGCAAAGGCTCTGGACACGCAGGCCCAGCGGCCATGGCTCATGGGCCCAGCCACTCCGCGGCATGTGGGATCTTCCCGGACCGGGGCACAAACCCGTGTCCCCTGCATCGGCAGGCGGACTCTCAACCACTGCGCCACCAGGGAAGCCCAATACCAACTGTCTTGATTACTGTAGCTTTATAGTAAGTCTTGAAGTCCTGTAGTTTGATTCTCCAACCTTGTTTTTCTCCTTCAATATTATGTTGGCTCTTCTGGGTCTTTTGCTTTCCATTTAAACTTTATAATCAGTATGTCGATATCCACAAAATAACTTGCTGGGATTTTGATTGGGATTGTGTGGAATCTATAGATTAATCTGGGGAAGGTTTGTTTCTTAATAATATTGAGTCTTCCTTTTCTTGAACATGGTATAGCTCTATGTTTATTGAGATTGTCTTTAATTTATTTGAGCAAAGTTTCATAGTTTTCATTTTAGAGGTCTTTCACACCTTTTTGCTAACTTCACTGCTAAGTGTTTGTTGTTTTTTGATTCTGTTGTAAATGGTATTTTTAAATTTCATTTTTCCAATTTTGTTGTATTAGTAGTTAGTTTACTTGATTTGTATATATTGACTTTGTGTCATTTGAACTTGGTAAATTAAATTGGATTCTCTGTGTATGGTCCTGTTATCTGAGGATAAAGATAGTTTTACTTCCTTCTCAATCTTTATGCCTTCAGTTCTTTTTCTTGCTTCATGGCACTGGCTACTACCTCCAGTACAGCATTGAACAGAAGTGGTGAGAGTGGACATACCTTTTTTGTTCCCAATATTTTCTGGTACTCTTCATTTTTTCCTGCAGATCCAGACTTCCATTTGAGATTATTTTCTTTTGAGTCTGAAGAAATTCCTTTAGTATTTCTTGTATATCTGCTGGTGATGAGTTCTTTCAGCTTTTGTTTGTCTGAAAATATCTTTATTTTAACATTCATCTTTAAAGGATATTTCTTGCAAGGTTTAGAATTCTAGGTTGACAGTTTTTTTTTTTTTTTTTCTTTCAGCGGTTGAAATACATTATCTGTTATCTTCTAGCTTTTATTGTTTTTGATGAAAAGTCAGCTGTCATTCTTGTTGTTAACCTGAATGTAAATTGTCCTTTCTTTGGATATTTTAAAGATTTTTTCTTTATTTTTGATTTTTTAAAGATTTATTTTAATTAATTAATTTATTTATTTATTTTGGCTGCGCTGGGTCTTAGTTGCAGCACGAGTGATCTTCTGGTTGCAGCATGCAGACTTCTTAGTTGCGGCCTGCAGGCTTCTTAGTTGTGGCATGCATGCGGGATCTAGTTCCCCAACTAGGGATTGAACCCAGGCCCCCTGCATTGGGAGTGTGGAGTCCTACCCACTGGACCACCAGTGAGGTCCCTATTTTTGATTTTAAGAAGTTTTACTATGATGTACCTAAGTGCAGTTTTCTTTGTATTTATTTTGCTTGGGGTTTGCTGAGTTTTTTGGACCTGTGGACTTACTTTTACATCAATTTTGAAAAAATTCTGCCAGTTTCTTTTCAAATATGTCGTCTACCCTATTCTCTTTTTCATCTCTTTCCAGACTGTTTGATATTACTTAACAGATATCTGACTCTAATCCTGTACTTTTTTTTTCCTATGCTTTAGTTGGATAATTTCTATTGATTTCTTGCATTCAGTGATCTTTTCTATATCTTGTTTATTGTCAGGCCTATTCAGTGAACTTTTTGTTTCAGATATTGAATTTTTTTTTTTTTAGTTTGAGAATTTCCATTTGGCTCTTTTTTTCCCCCAGTGTTTTCATTTCTCTGCCGAAATATATTAAATCCATATTTTTCTCAAACATGTATTTATAAGATTTATTTTAAAGTTTTTGCTAACTCCCACATCTGGGTCATGTGTAGGTTTGTTTTGAATTTTTTCCCTTGCCTGTTGGTCACATTTTCATGATTCTTTGAATGTCCATTAATTTTTATTGCATGTGAATATTATATGTAAAAAGAACAGATAGAATGACGTTTATAACTGCTTCCTCCTGGAATAAAGCATGCTAACTCCTCAGATAGACCAAAAGGGTTAAGGGCTAATGTCTTCATTCTGACATAGAATTGAATTATAAATGGGCTGGATTATAGTTAATTTTGGTTTCCAGTGTTTTGAGGATGGATTCAATCTCCACCCTACAACAGAGCTTGGAATTTAAGTACGGCTAGATTCTAGAGATCTCTTTATAGCCCTGCACTTGGCTTACCACTCTCCAGAAGATCCCACTCTGCCCTCCTAGTCTACCCCTAAGTTTATGCGTGCTCCATACTCTCTGAAACCTTCCTGGGGAAGAATTTTTAGGTTGTGTTGATTTGTTCTGTTGTGGGATTCCTCTGGATTTCAGTCCATCTTATTGGTTGATAGAGTTGTTTGCCCCTTTGCTCACCATGGCATTAGAGTTGAAACTGGTCACTTGTTTCTTTACCTGAAAATGGCTTGTGCCTCTATGGATTTGAGTTTTTTTAGACTTCTTTGTGTTCTCAGCTTTCTGATGGGTTTAAAAAATTAATTTTGTCTAACTTTTAGTAGTTTGTCCAGATTTTTTCCTTTAATTTATGGTGAGGATGACTCTCTTTTATGATCTTATATATTCTAATTAGAAGAGGAAGCCTCAACATGATGTTATTTTATTAGTTGAGTTAAAAATTCGTTAGAAATTTTAGTAGTTTCTTCATTTACACAGTTGAAAAAGTGGTGTTCTATTAATTCCTTAGCAGTATCGACAAATTTGCTGGCATGTCCAAGTGCCTTAAGCTTTGCTTTCCTTTTTGTTTCCATTGAAGATGATATAAACGATATGGAGCATGTTTATTTTTTATTATAATTGGACAGGAATGGCTAGTCAAATCTAACTTTTCATCAGTTCATTTTTTGCCTGGATTTCAGCTTTTATGAGTAAAAGCCAGGTGTTATGAGGATAAAATTTTGTTTATGTCTGTTTTTGTGTTACAAGGACAGAGTTGAGTATTTGGGAAAGAGACCTTATGACCTGCAAAGTTTAACATATTTACTGTCTATCCGTTTATGCAAAAAGTTTGCAAACCCCTGCCGTGATTAAATGGCAGTCAATAATAACTGCCAATTAAATAACTTGTCCCAGGTCACACAGCTACTTTGCATTAGCTGTCTTTAACTCTCCAGGGGGCTTTTCCTATAAAATCATTGCCATGGTGAACCATTGCTAAACAGTTAATCCCAGCTATAGTTTATGTATTTGTTTATTTCAAAGTGTGGCTCTTCCTAATCTAAATTTCTTCTTTCAGTTCTTCTGAGATTGTCATTGATATTTTAATTTAGATTCCCTTGAGATGTATATCTCAAAACACTACGCTGCATCTATGGAATAAATTTACTAGAGCAGGGGTTATGCCTAGATCTAATGGCTGTTGCCAAATGCATTACTTGGTTATGATTTTTCGATGTTCCATAAACCCTGATAATTGCAATGGTCAATTGGTTGAGTTAGGTACACTTTCTGATTCATCCTAGTTACAGGAGCCACTTAAATGACTTTAAAGTATCTGAGGCAAATGTTGCAAGTTGTTGATCTGTTATAGGTCTTATGGTCTTTAGAGGTAAATGCTGACTTAATGCAAGGTCATACCCGACAGGTGGTCAGCAGTGGTTTAGCTTTAACTTCTGGGAATAAGTGGTTCCTATATATCCACAATGTCTTAAATATTCATATTATTAGAGGATACTATAAAAATAGGTTACTAACCATGAATAATTTATAATAGGAAAGATAAGATGCCTGCTTCAGGTAACGGGTATGTAATGGGATGCTCAATAATAATAATAATACCTGCCAAAACTTATATGCTGTTACTATGTGCCAGATATTGTTTTAAATTCTTTTCATATGTTAACTATCTGTCACACTAACCCTATGAGGAAATTGAGGTACATTCCCAGACTCAACTAGCTACAATCATGAATCAAACACAGAAATGTTCACAAATGATTTCTGTGGTTTCATATCCATAGGTCATTTCTCTTATCTTTATCTGACTTCATGTGCTGCTTCTTGAAATACTTCTCTTTTCATGACCCTTCATGTGTCTGGTGGTTTTCCTCTACTTAGATGTATCATCTAGAGGAGGCTGTTTATCCTGTGTTCTTCAGTTTCCTCATTGGAAGATGGAGATAATAGGGCTTACCTTCACAAAGTTGTTCTAAGATTTAATGACTCAAATGAATAGTTTGGCACATAATAAGTATTCTAAGGGTTAACCATTATTACTATTATTACTACTACTGTTACTACTCTGTGTTTTTAAGTCATTAGCTGCTCTATTTTTGACTCTCATTTTTTCTCTGCTGGACCACTAAACATTGGTGACCAAAGGGCTTGGTCATAGTTTTTTTTCTCTATCTGCAGCCTGTGTGTGTGAGTTCATCTAGTCTGATTGCTTCAGATGCCATCCATATGCTAATAAGTACCAGATCTCTAGTCCTATTCTCATGTCTTTTACAGACTTGTATATCCATTTGCTTACATGATATTTCCTCTTGCCTATCCTCTAGGTATTTTAGAGTTAATATGGCCAAAGGCAATCTAAGCCATATTCCCCCCTCCCTCCCAAACAACAACAAAACAGCATCAACAAATGAATGTAAACAAACCTATTATACTCCCTTTTCCCCATTTTAGTAGATAGAACCACTGTTTACCTGGTTACTTTCAGTCAGATAAACCAGGGTGTTGTCTTTGTTCCCACATCTAATCCATCAGTGAGTCCAGAATGCATACCCAATCTGTCTACGTCTTTCTGTCACCATTGCTACTACTCTATCCATCAACCATTATCTTTTGCCCGGGCTACTACGACAGCCTCCTAACTGGTCTCCCTGCTTCTGCCCCTTCCTCCCTCTGTCCTTTAATCCACTTTCTTTCAAGCAAGTGGAATAATCTTTTAAAAACATAAATCAGGTTGTATCATTCCCTGTATATAAAAACAAAACAAAACAATACAATACAATACCCTAGGCTTTCTATTACGTTTAGAATAAAATCCCAGACTGCAAGGTACTAGACAATCCAGTCCCTTTCTACCTCTGACCTCATCTCTGATCATTTTCCTCTTTGAATACTTTGCTTCAGCCACACTAAGCTCTTTTCTGTTCCTCAACCATGCCAAGTTTGCTTCTGATTTTGCACTACCTATTCCTCTTAGCTTCGAGCATTTCTCCCATATGTTAGAATAGTTGGCTCCTTCATTGTCCTATAGGCTTCTTACCACCTCCCAGAAGCTCCCTGAATGCTAAATAACACACTTAAGCCCTCTAGTATAATGATAGACAAACTACTGCCCACAGGCCAAATCCGGCAGGTGGCCTGTTTTTGTATTGTCTGAAAGCTAAAAATGGTTTTTACATTTTTGAACCTTTAAAAGAGCGAAAGAAAACCACAAAAAACCTGAGTATGTGACAAAGGCTATATGTGATCCACAAAGCATAAAATATTTACTATCTGGCCCTTCACAGGAAAAGAACTTCTAGCTATAAAAAATTACTTTGTTCATTTGTTTCCTTGGTAATTTTTTTTTTGTTCTCAGAGTGTTTAATTGTTGAAGAGTTTTGGCAAGTTGGCTAAGTTGTCTGGAATGAAGGAATCGAGCAACAATAGTTAATAAAAGGAACATTAGAATCATTGTTAAAAGGATAGAAAAGTAGGACAGATAAAAAATGTAGTAGGGACAAAGACTGAAGAGTCTGTGGACTTCTTTCAAAGTGGACAAGAAGAGATAGTCTGTTCAAAGGATCTACTGCTTCTGAAAGCCCCTCAAAATATGGAGGACTCAAATCTGAGTTTAAAGTATACCTGTGAAACTATTCAAGTGCTTGAGAGTATGCACATCTGAAAGGCCACTAAGTACCTGGAGGATATCATATTACAAAAGGATGTGTTCCATAGACAAAGTATAGTAGAGTTGAAAGATTCCAAGGCCAAAATAAGTGCTGAATTTTGGTTGCACAAACTTAAGCATGTGGAAAGTGATGCTGAGTCTCAGTATTTTGATGTGCATTTTGTAGTGATTGAGTATATCTTGTCAACAAGATCTCCAAAATATGCAGACATCTATGGAGCTCCTAAGTGGATCAACCTGTAGATGAACTTCCCTAGTATCTGATTATCGTTGAAAGTCAAAGGGAGAGGTGCTCAAATGAAGGATATCTTGAAAGAAATAAAAATTTGTAAATATGTAAATTAAGAAAAAGACAAAGTCTCTCTTTGTTTTGCTTATTCCCGTATTTACTGCTGGCTATAAGTAATATATGTTTCTACTCTTTATTACATTCTTTTCCTACTCTCCTGTCTACTTTAACAGCCGGATAGTAGTTTATCACAAATTATATAATTGCTTATGAACCTCTATTATATTATTGATTCTGTTGATGGGGGCATCATGAGGTACAGCCCTTTGTTTCACGTATTTATTCAACAAACATTTTTTGAGTTTCTACTAGGTACTAAACGTTGTGTAGCAGATATAAAGACAAAGAAATACTCTGCCCTTAACAAGCCTATAGACTAGTAGGGGAGACTACCAAATATGAACTGAGCAATTAGATATACCATTTGGAGTTCATTGGCAAGGCTAAGCTCAAACATTACTATTGCAAAGAAGCCTTCCTTAGGACCCTAGTCCCTATGTCAGAGAAAACCTAATGCTGAGACTTGATCTCTGTTCTCTAAAAGCTTATGATTTCATAGAGAAAATATGATATGTCCCTTATCAACTATAATGTAAGGCAGTTTATGACAGGCAAAGTAGCATAGTAGTTAAGAACCCAAATTCTATGGCTAGACCACTGAGGTCCAAATCTTGGCTCTGCCATTTACTAACCTATAACCTTAGACAAGTGGCAACCTCCATGTGCTTCAAATTCTTCATTTGTAAAACAGGGATAATAATAGTATACATTTAATTAGGATTGTTATGAGGATTAAGTGATTTAAGCACATAGTAAATGCTATATGAGTGTTTATTGCTATTATTATTAATTATTATCATATTTCTTATTTGTGCTAAGTTGCTAAGCAAATTGTTTGAGAAATTGGGGCCTGGCTTCTAACTCCAGATCATCCATGTACTGATTATATTATCTTGGGAACATCATATAACCTCTCTGGAATTGGTTTCTTCATCTGTAAATGAGGATAATAGCGTACATTTCTTATTAAATGAGGTAATACATATAAAACACACAGCACAGTGTCTAACTATATGTTCTCAATAAAGAGGAGATATTTTTCTTAAAGCTATGAATGAAATAAAGGAAATGTTATGGAATTTCACTTCGGAGAAGTGAAGTACTGTTGAGATGTAGAACACATTCCTGAGCTCATAGGAGTCACTAAATGCATGTTCACTTAATCGTTTATTTAGAGAATGGGAGCCTAGGGGGAAAGCTGTTTGAAATACAGGTTTCTGTCCATGAGGAGCATGGAAAGATGATTTGATAATCGTGTAGGCAAATATCATTGACCTAGTAAAAGGAAACTTCAACATAAATGACTAGAAAAAGTCACTTATAGTTTTCTTGTCTATATACAAATAGGATTTTTGTGTTTTCATTAAGAATTCTAAAAAATTATAGGATTCTTAGTTTTTCTGTCAAACTATGCATTGTTTTGTAACTATGAGTAAATTTGAGGGAGTTTCTATAGAGTAGAAAATTTGCTGAGTAAAACAATATACATTTTTTATAGCCTTAAAAGATTTTTATTGGAATAAATAGACATTTAGAAGTTTCTGAAATTTTATTAATTAAATATATAAAGCACAGGCGCTTCATAAGTACTCCATTCATATTATGTTGGTGTATTAAGAAAAAAATGTAATTTTACAAAGAATCGAAATTTATCTTGTAGAGGGAGAGATTTTAAGTTGTTTAAGATTCATGTTTTGGTTATAGTCTAGTCTTCACATGGTGTCCCTGTAGAATGGCAAAAGGTCCATTATTTTGAAACTCTTAAAATACAGTTGACCCTTGAATAACATGGGGCTTAGGGGTGCTGACCCTCTGTGCAGTTGAAAATTCGTGTTCTAGGGTATAGTTCATCCTCCATATCTGTGATTCCTCCATATCTGTGGTTGCATTTCTGTGGATTCAACCAACTTTGGGTCATATAGTACTGTAGTATTTACTGTTGAAAAAAAGTCTGCACGTCAGTGGATCCTCACAGTTCAAACCTGTGTTTTTCAACATCAAGTGTAACACTAAAAAAAATAAATCTTTGGGAACCACAAGAGATGCCCAATTGCTGAAACAATCTTGAAAAAAAAGAATAAATCTGGAGTTATCACATGCCCAGACTTCAGACTATATTACAAAGCTACAGTAATCAAAACAACATGGTACTGGCACAGAAACAGACTCATAGATCAGTGGAACAGAATAGAGAGCCCAGAAATAAACCCACACACTATGGTCAATTAATCTACGACAGAGGAGCCAAGAATATACAATGGAGAAAAGACAGACTCTTCAATAAGTGGTGCTGGGAAGGCAGGGCAGCTACATGTAAAAGAATGAAATTAGAACATTCCCTTACACCATATACAAAAATGAACTCAAAATGGGTTGAAGACCTGAATGTAAGACCTGAAACCATAAAACTCCTAAAAAAGAACATAAGCAGAACACTCTTTGACATGAATCATAGCAATATTGTTTTGGATTTGTCACCTAAGGCAAAAGAAACAAAAGCAAAAACAAACAAATGGGACCTAATTAAACTTAAAAGCTTTTGCATAGCAAAGGAAATCATTGATAAAATGAAAAGACAACCTACTGAATGGGACAAAATGTTTGCAGATGATATGACTGATAAGGGGTTAATAACCAAAATATATAAACAGCTCATATAACTCAATATCAAAAAAATACAACTCGATTAAAAAATAGGCAGAAGACCTGAATAGACATTTTTCCAAAGAAGATGTACAGATGTCCAAGAGGCAAATGAAAAAATGCTCAACATTGCTAATCATTAGAGAAATGCAAATCAAAACCATAATGAGGTATGTGTAACTGATTCACTTTACTGTACAGCAGAAACTAACAACATTGTAAAGCAACTATAGTCCAAAAAAAATTAATTTAAAAATTAAAGAAAAGACAATGAAGTGCCACCTCCTACCTGTGAAAATAACTATCATCAAAAAGTCTATAGGACTTCCCTGGTGGCGCAGTGGTTATGAATCCACCTGCCAATGCAGGGGCACAGGTTCGAGCCCTGGTCTGGGAAGATCCCACATGCCGTGGCGCAACTAAGCCCGTGCACCACAACTACTGAGCCTGTGTGCCACAACTACTGAAGCCTGCATGCTTAGAGCCTGTGCTCCACAACAAGAGAAGCCACTGCGATGAGAAGCCCACGCACCACAAGGAAGAGTAGTCCCCACTCACCGCAACTAGAGAAAGCCTGCACACAGCAATGAAGACCCAACGCAGCCAAAAAAATAATAAAGTCTGTAAATGTTAGCAAGGATGTGGAGTAAAGGGAACCCTAGTGCACTGTGGTGGGATTGTAAATTGGTGCAGCCACTATGGAAAACAGTATGGAGGATTCTCAAAAAACTAAAAAAATAACTGCCTTATGATCTAGCAGTTTCACCCCTGGGTATATATACAAAGAAAATGAAAACACTAATTTGAAAAGGTACATACATCCCAATGTTCATAGCAGTATTATTTACAATAGCCAAGTTGTGGAAGCAACCTAAGTGTCTATCAACAGATGAATGGCTAAAGAAGATGTGGTTTATATATATGATGGAATGTTACTCAGTCATGAAAGAGAATGAAATACTGGCATTAGCAACAATGTGAATGGACCTAGAGGGTATTATGCTTAGTGAAATAAGTCAGACAGAGAAAGACAGTACTTTATATTATCACTTATATGTGGGATCTAAAAAATAAAACAAACCGATGTATATAACAGAAACAGACTCACAGATATAGAGAACTACTAGCGGTTACCATGGTGGATGGGAGGAAGATAGAGGTATGGGAGTAAGAGATACAAACCACTGTGTATAAAATAAATAAACAATGGGACTTCCCTGGTGGTCCAGTGGTTAAGAATCTGCACTTCCAATGCAGGGGCACGGGTTCGATCCCTGGCCAGGGGGAGCTAAGATCCCGCATGCTGTGTGGTATGGCAAAATAAATAAATAAAATAAACAAGCGACAAGGATATATTGTATAGCACAGGGACATATAGCTCTTATTATATAATTTAACTATAAAAATGTTGAATCACTATGTGATTATATGCCTGAAACTAATACAATATTTTAAATCAACTATACTTCAATAAAAAAATAAATCTTCAGAATAATATTTAGATGCTAATTTTCCACTTCCTCAAGGTATTTAGAGATTATGGTAAGTGTAATTTTGAGACATTATTAACTTAGCAGTAGTAACTGCAATATCAGACTGATATTTATTACATGGAATACCATTTTAACTTCAAATAACCAATCTCATTATTTATGCTAAAGTTTTTCCTCTTTTTTTAAAAAAATTTTATTTATTTTTGGCTGTGTTGGGTCCTCATTGCTGCGCATGGGCTTTCTCTAGTTGCAGCGAGTGGGGTCTACTCTTCATTGCGGTGCGTGGGCTTCTCATTGTGGTGGCTTCTCTTGTTGTGGAGCATGGGCTCTAGGCACATAGGCTTCGGTAGTTGTGGCACGTGGGCTTAGTAGTTGTGGCTTGCCAGCTCTAGAGCGCAGGCTCAGTAGTTGTGGCACATGGGCTCAGTTGCTCCGCGGTATCTGGGATCTTCACGGACCAGGGCTCGAACCCATGTCCCCTGCGTTGGCAGGCGGATTCTTAACCACTGTGCCACCAGGGAAGTCCCTTTCCTCTTTTTTTATTGAGATGTAGCATATAGCAAGTGCACAAGTATTCAGTGATCACAGTTTAAAAATTCTAGGTATATACCTGCTTATGTACCATCTAAATCAAGATACAGAATGTTTATAAAACTCCATAAGGCTTCCTTTCGTGCCCTGCCTCCAAAACTCCTTCTCCCCTAAAGAGAATCATGCTTCTGAAGTTTATAACCATAGATTTATTTTGTCTGTTTGTGAACTTCATGTAAATTGGATAATTTAGTATGTATCTTTTTGTATCTGTTTTTTTTTCACTCAGCAAAAAAGTATTTGGGGACCTTTGCAAGAAAAAATCATTACAAAACACATAGTTTGCGTAGTTTACAAATATTTGCATATCTAAATAAGTTACATGTATGTTTATATACATAAGTACCTAATTTTTTTTTTTTTTTTTTTTTTTTGCGGTATGTGGGCCTCTCACTGCTGTGGCCTCTCCCGTTGCGGAGCACAGGCTCCAGACGCTCAGGCTCAGCGGCCATGGCTCACGGGCCCAGCTGCTCCGCGGCATGTGGGATCTTCCCGGACCAGGGCAAGAATCCGTGTCCCCTGCATCAGCAGGCGGACTCTCAGCCACTGTGCCACCAGGGAAAACCCATACGTACCTAATTTCATGGCACTTTGCTTTATTGTGCTTCACAGATACTGAATTTTTTACAAATTGAAGTGGCCACTGCATTAAAGCAAGTTTATTGGCACCATTTTTCCAACAGCATGTGCTCACTTTGTGTTTCTGAGTCACATTTTGGTAATTCTCTCAATATTTCAAACTTTCATTATTACTGTATTTGTTATGGTGCTCTGTGATCAGTGACCTTTG
Source organism: Tursiops truncatus (assembly GCF_011762595.2). Classification (NCBI taxonomy): domain Eukaryota; kingdom Metazoa; phylum Chordata; class Mammalia; order Artiodactyla; family Delphinidae; genus Tursiops; species Tursiops truncatus. The sequence continues at coordinate 113,568,179 of NC_047035.1, read as the reverse complement.
ATGTCACTATTGTAATTGTTTTGGGGCGCCACAACCACGCCCACACAAGACAATGAACTAATCGGCATATGTTGTATGTGTCCTGGCTGCTTCACCGATTGGACGTTCCCCCCGTCTCTTTTCCTCTCCTCAGGCCTTCCAATTCCCTGAGATATAAAAATATTGAAATTACGCCAATTAATAACCCTACAGTAGCTTCTAAGTGTTCAAGTGAAAGGCAGGGTCGCACGTCTCTCACTTTAAATCAAGAGCTAGAAATGACTAAGCTAAGCGAGGAAGGCATGTCGAAAAGCTGAGATAGGCTGAAAGCTAAGCCTCTTGTGCCAGTTAGCCAAGTTGCGATTGCAAAAGAAAAGTTCTTGAAGGAAATTAAAAGTGCTACTCCAGTAAACATCACAAATAAGAAAGCAAAATAGCATTATTGCTGATATGGAGAAAGTTTTAGGGGTATGGATAGAAGATCAAACCAGTTACAATTCCTTTAAAACAAAGGCCAATCCAGAGCAAGGCCCTAACTCTCTTCAATTCTGTGAAGGCTAAGAGAGGTGAGGAAGCAGCAGAAGAAAAGTTTGAAGCTAGCAGAGGTTGGTTCATGAGGTTTAAGAAAAGAAGCTGTCTCCATAACATAAAAGTGCAAAGCAAAGCAGCAAGTGCTCATGTAGAATTTGCACCAAGTTATCCAGAAAATCTAGCTAAGGTAATTAATGAAGGTCGCTATGCTAAACAACAGATTTTCAATGTAGGTGAAATAGCCTTCTATTGGAGGAAGATGCCATCTAGAACTTTCATAGCTAGAGAGGAGAAGTCAATGCCTGTTTTCAAAGGACAGGCTGACTCTTGTTAAGGGTTAATGCAGCTGGTGACTTGAAGTTGAAGCCCAGTGCTTATTTACCATTCCAGAAATTCTGGGGCCTTTGAGAATTATGGTAAATCTACTCTGCCTGTTCTCTAAAATGGAACAACAAAGGCTGGATGCTGTCACATCTGTTTATAACATGGGTTACTGAATATTTTAAGTCCACTGTTGAGACCTGCTCAGAAAAAAAGATTCTTTTCAAAATATTACTGCTCACTGACAGTGCACCTGGTCATCTAAGGGCTCTGATAGGGATGTATGAGATTAATGTTGTTTTCATGCCCCCTACACAACGTCCATTCTGCAGATCAAGGTGTAATTGTGACTTTCAAGTCTTATTATTTAAGAAAAACATTTCATAAGGCTCTAGCTGTCATAGTGATTTCCTCTGATGGTTCTGGGAAAAGTCATTTGAAAACCTTCTGGAAATGATTCAGCATTCTAGATGCTATTGAGACCATTTGTGATTCATGAGAAGATGTCAACACAGAAGTTTGGAAGAATCAGATTCCAACCCTCATGGATGACTTTGAGAGGTTCAGCACTTCAACAGAGGAAGTAATTGCAGATGTGGTAGAAATAGCAAGAGAATTAGAATTAGAAGTGGAATCTGAAGATGTGACTGAATTGCTGCAATTTCATGGTGAAGCTTGATTGGCTGAGGAGTTGTTTCTTATGGATGAACAAAAAGAAAGTGGTTTCTTGAGGTGGAATCTACTCCTGGTGAAGATACTGTGAAGATTATTGAAATGATAACAGAGGATTCAGAACATTACATAAACTTAGTTGATAGAGCAGTGGCAGGATTTGAGAGGATTGACTCCAATTTTGAAAGAAGTTCTGTGGGTAAAATGCTGTCAAACAGCATTGCATGCTACAGAGAAATCGTTCATGAAAGGAAGTCAATCGATGCAGCAGACCTCATTGTTGTCTTATTTTAAGAAGTTGCCATAGTCACCCCAACCTTCAGAAACTACCACTGTGATCGATCAGCAGCCATCAGCATTGAGGGAAGACCCTCCACCAGCAAAAAGATTACAACTTGCTGAAAGCTTCAGTGATGGTTAGCACTTTTTTTTAGCAATAAAGTAGTTTTTAATTGAGGTCTGTACATTTTTTAGACATAATGCTGTTGCACACTTAATAGACTATAGTATAGAGTAAACATAACTTTTATAGCAACGGGAAACCAAAAAAATCTTTGTGACTTGCTTTATTGTGATATTCACTTTATTGTGGTGGTCTGGAACCGAAAACTGCAATATCTCCAAGGTGTGTCCGTATGTGATTATACATTAGTATGGTAATAAATATATTTATTTGTAGAACATTTCAGTTGTAAGTACTAAAAAATGAAGAAACATGAATATTAGCTCTTGAGTACCACTTTCCCGGAGTCATTTTTCTAAAATAAGTTCAAAATGTTTAATAGCTCTCTCACCATGAAATTTATAGCAGTACACAAATCAGTAATGTTTTCTCAAATGGACCCTACCTTGATAGTAGAATGTTCTTCTTTCAAAATGTACTGGTGAGGCTCTTGCTTTGAGTGAAGCTGTAACAAAGCTGGATTTTTATTTTTCAGATATACGTTTGCCTGATTCTGTCCTTCCAGTCCTCTTGTCACTGAGTGATAATATATGATCCTGCTTGCTAACGTTCATAAATAGATCTCTATGATAAAGCAAGTATAAAGAGAAAGGACACTTCTTTTTTATTCTTGAAAAATAACTTTGATAAAAAAGTAAAAGCAACAGTGCATATTTTTTGAAAATTAAGTTTTATTAGCACAAAGACAGAACACTGCATTAAAAATCTTTAGTTATTTCTTTTTATCTTTTTTTTTGCTGAACTTCTGATTTAAAGGAAACTGTATTCCGAACTCTGTTTCCTTCACCATAGTTTTCCTCTATAATTAGTCTCTTCTAACTCAGTCCAGTGGATGTCATAAGCTAGCCTATTCTGAACCACACCCTACTGACCACAGCAACTGTCTCACCACATTGTTTTTCTCTGTTAGCATGTACTTTTGAAATAACTACTTTGGGATAGGGCATAAAAAGAATATTAAATAATTTTCTTTATGAAAAATATAGCAATATCTGACGCTATATAAGTGCCAGTAATTCCTAATATGCATAGTTTTATTTTATTTTTAAAATTAGTCATTTATCCCCATATCATTATTGAGTAATCCATTTTTCTCTGCTGATTTGAAATATTTATTATCAATTTTATAGATTTTTTTTTTTTGCTCTTTAAGCCTTAATTTTCTATTTTGAAAGGTAATAGTTTGTTTCCTGTCTCAGAGAATTGCTGTTCAACTCAAATGAAGTAATGCATGTCAGACTTAATTTTGGTGAACACTATAAAAGGAAAATTTGACGATTTCCCCAAAGCCTAATATCGTGGTTCATTTTATATATATGTATACTTTTATATACAATTTTGTAGTTTATGTTTTTTTCATTTGACGTTATATTGTTCATCCCTTGCCATATTTCTGCATGGTTGGCATTGCAAGTATCCTTCACTATCTAAATCTGTTTAATTCTTCAGTTTTGATAGTGGATTTGGATGTCCAGGGGGGTACTGCCTTATTTGAATTTATTTGGTTATGCAAGTGGATAGCAAATAGCATGATAGTGAAGGAAGTATCCAGAAGTGTATTCAAATATATTTGGTTCCTGAGTTTAGATTGTGAGATTTTGGATATGAGGAATTGTATAACAAGGGATGCCTATATTATCAAAGGATATTATACTAAACCTGTTGTAGTGGGTTCTTTTGTTGACAGAGAACAGAAAAACCCCACTCAGAGTGGCTCAGGGAATAAAAAGGAATTGATTGGCACACTTAACAAGAGATTCAGTGGTTGAGTTTATCTGAGGCACAGCTGGATTCAGTGGCTTAGTGTTGATAAGGTTTTGCTGTGTGTTGAGTTAGTTCATTTCTTTTACTGCAGAGAGGCTTCTTCTATGCATTCAGAGAAGACGACTGCCAATAGCTCTAGATTTACATTTTTCTAGATTAGCAGCCCTAGTAGCGAAAAAAAAATGCTTCTTTCCTAATAGTTACAGCATATTTCCAATAGGGAATCTCAGTAAGCAGCCACTGTCACTAGGGGGAATGGAATAAACTGATTGGCTGGGCCTGGGTCACAACTAAGTGGGGGGTGAGGGTCACAACTAAGTGGGGGGTGAGGTCAGTCCATTCAAACTGTGTCATATGACAAGGGAGGAGGAGTAGTTCTTCAAAGGAAAACACATTACTTTCACCAGAAGAAGGTATAGATTACTTACGGGACAGACTAAACCAATAGATGTCCGTATACCTATGCTATAGTGTGTCATACGATGACTCATTTTTTCCATCACCCTTTCTTTAGTTGAAATACTACAAGATGTTTTTTCTTTCAGCACCAAATTTGGCTTTTAGTTGGTATTGATATACTATAGGTTAAAATTGGGCTGGGACTTCTCTGGTGGCGTAGTGGTTAAGACTCCACGCTCCCAATGCAGGGAGCCTGGGCTCGATCCCTGGTCGGGGAACTAGATCCCACATGCATGCTGCAACTAAGGAGCCTGCAATCTGCAGCTAAGGAGCACGCCTGCTGCAACCAAGACCCAGCACAACCAAATAAATAAAATTAAAAAATAAATATTAAACAAAATTGGGCTCCTATAGCCTATCTAGTGATAAATATCAGCTAACATGTACTTTTTTTTTTTAAGTCTTTATATTGAATTTGTTACAATATTGCTTCTGTTTTACGTTTTGGTATTTTGGCCGCGAGGCATGTGGGATCTTAGTTCTCCAACCAGGGATCAAACCCCCACCCCATGCTTTGGAAGGTGAAGTCTTAACCACTGGAGCGCCAGGGAAGTCCCTAACATGCACTCTTGTCACATCTTACCTGAAAAGCTGTTCCTCAACCCATCCTTTTTTTTTTTGTTTTTTTAATTCTTTCAGAAAAAGTGTTTTTTCTTTCTGTGAGAGTTACCTGTCTGCCTTTGATCTAAATCTTATTTTGTCTTGCTTACCAAAGAACCTTGGCTCATCAGACCTTCATTTTTTTAAGTTCTCAGTTCCTTTTTCTCTGCTTGATTCTATTTATAACCATAAAGGTGTGCTGCCGAGCCCCCTAATAAACATTTCACTCATACTTCTTCTCCTTTGATATGAGCAACACCTGCTAGTCTACTTGCCAATCTGTCACTTCCTGTTTAACTTCTTACAGTCCTTTTCTATTTTCTACTTTTCAGGGTCACTAGTGATATCCTGAGACCTTTGTCTCAGGTGTAAACCTAGTCTTACAGTATGTAAGGGCTATAAAGGGCCTTAGAGATATTTAACTCAACTTTCTTTTTCCATTTTGCTTGAAGTTATTTTGATTATACCAACTTTCTTTTGGCTAGAATTTACATGGTATATCTTCTTTTTTATTTTTTTTTAACTTTCAGGTTCTGTATCCTCATATTATACATGTGTGTCTATTGAAAACAGCACAGAGGTGGATTTTAAAAATCTGCTCTGGCAATCTTTGTCTTTTAACTGGAGCATTCACACTTAATACAGGTACTTATATATTTAGTATGCTTTCCATTTGCTCCATCTGTTCTAAATGCCCCCCTTGCCCTCCTTTATATTGATTATTTTTTATCATGCCGTATTTTCATTCTACTAGTTGTGAAGTTATACTTTTTCCCTATTTTTTTTAGTGGTTATCCTAGAATAGGGGTTGGCAAATGTTTTCTTTTAAGGGCCTCATAATAGACATTTTTGGCTTTGTGGACTATATGGTCTCTGTCATAACTGCTCAGTTCTGCCACTGTAGTGCAAAAGCATCCATAGGTAATAGGAAACAGTATAAATTATAGAGGACTAGATGTTATCATCCAGATAGATGAGCACTGGGTTGAGACCAGAAACTGGGAGAATATTTTTATCTTTAAAGTGAGGTAGTGGAAGAGGAACTGTAAGATTGATTCAGAAAAAGAATCAACCTATCAGGAAGATTACAAGAAAAAGAATTGTCATGTGAGGGCAGTTTTAAGAATGAGAAGATGGCCACATTAGTCAAACGCTACAGTGTGGTGTGTTAAGATGAGGCTTGAGAAAAGACCTTTGGATTTGGCAACGTTATGGTAATTGGTGACGTTTTTAAAGAACATTGGCAGTAGCTTGCTATGTGGAAAGGGTGGTAAGGGAGTGGAAAGTGGATATATAGACCACTGATTCCCAAATGCTGTTCTCTGGACCAGCAACAAAACAATTGCCTAGTTGTCCCAACCTCAGAACCATTATTGGGCCTAGAAATGTATATTTTTAAAATTTCCCTAGATGATTCTGATAAACACTCACGGATTGCTGTCAAGATGTATTTAAGAGTGATTTTTTTTTTTAATTAAAAAAATTTTTTTTGGCCATGCTGCGCAGCTTGCGGGATCTTAGTTCCCCAATCAGGGATCGAACTGGGGCCCCCTGCAGTGGGAACTCAGAGTCCTAACCACTGGACTGCCAGGGAATTCCCTGCGAGTGATATTTTGAGGCAACCCCTTCTTTCTAAACACAAAGCAAAGACTGATAAAGTAACAAAAAGAGAAAACTGAATTGACATAAATGGGGCTCAAAAAGGTAAGCATTTCTATTTTGGAAAGAGAATAGAACACAAAGCAGTGACTGGGGCTTATGTCTGGGAGCTTGCAGGGAAAGCATCTGAGGTTTTGGCCTCTGAGATAATGTGGAAGTGTCATTGGAATTGGGCTCACTGTTGGTAACCATGGGCCAGGGTAGGTAGGGCTCCTCTATTGAAAAAGGTATTTCTGAGTTTAGCTCTGGGGCTGCCTTTTTTTTTTTTTTTTTTGGCCATGCCGTGCAGCATGCAAGATCTTAATTCCCCGACCAGGTATCGAACCTGTGTCTCCTGCATTGAGAGCACGGATTCTTAACCACTGGACTGCCAGAGAAATCCCCTGGGGCTGCCATATTATTCACCTTTATAGATCAGACTACAGTTATGCAGTGCATCTCCTGAAATAGTACACAGCACAGCCTGCATGACTGTAAGGAATAGCTTTGCTGCTTTCTATTGCCAGAAGCCACAGTTTATACGAGGCTTTATACCTACGGATTCAGGGGAACACAAACATAGCTTTACAGCTAGAAACCTCCTAGCTTAGAGCATATTCTTACTGTTACTGCAGGACAGATCTCCTGATTTGAATAGGCCAACTGTAAGAAAAATATTTATGAGATAACTGGGGAAATCACACACTGACCAGTCGTATTAAAAAATATTAATTTTTAAAGGTGTGATTAATGGTATTGTGGCTTTGTTTAAAAAAAGTAGTAAATAGTGGGTTCTTAGTAAATGCTGGTATGAAAAACAAAAGTCTTCCATCAAAAAGTTCACCTCTAAAGCTAAGTTCTCAAACAAATTAAGTCATCTAATGCTGAGAAACATAAGAAATAAAATCAACAATCAGAAGAGCAGTTCACGCTGATGACATTAAAATATGAGTCTGAAAAATATCAGATTATATATTATTTAGGATTTTCAAGGAGGTAAGTAAGTGAGTAGTATCTCTAAAAACTATATGACATACAGAGTGGAGTAAGTCAGAAAGAGAAAAACAAATACCGTATGCTAACACATATATATGGAATCTAAGGAAAAAAAAAAAGTCATGAAGAACCTAGGGGTAAGACAGGAATAAGGACATAGACCTGCTAGAGAATGGACTTGAGGATATGGGGAGGGGGAAGGGTAAGCTGTGACAAAGTGAGAGAGAGGCATGGACATATATACACTACCAAACGTAAAATAGGTAGCGAGTGGGAAGCAGCTGCATAGCACAGGGAGATCGGCTCGGTGGTTTGTCACCACCTAGAGGGGTGGGATGGGGAGGGTGGGAGGGAGATGCAAGAGGGAAGAGATATGGGAACATATGTATATGTATAACTGATTCACTTTGTTGTAAAGCAGAAACTAACACACCATTGTAAAGCAATTATACGCCAATAAAGATGTTAAGAAAAACCCAACATTGTATGAAAATGACAGAAACCTTAGAAGTGAAAACAGTGTGATTAAAGATAACACATGGTGTTCATGAATGGGAAGTCAGCAGGATGTCAGTCTTTTCCAGTATTAATCTGTAAAATCATTGCAATGTCCATCAAAACACCAAAAGGTTTTTTATTGTAGTTGATATGCTGATCTTAAAATTTTTATAGAACATAACCGAAGTAACATTAAAGAGGAACAAATTGAGGTGGTATGCCCTCCAGATATCAAAACTTATAATAGAGCAGTAATAGGTAAGACAGGCTTATTGATGGATAAATAGACTAGTGGAAAACAATACAGAGCCCAGAACAGATTGATACTTATCTGGAATTTTCCACATGACAGAGGTGGCATTATAAGTCAGTGGGGAAAGATTAGACTCTTCAGTGATGCTGGTTCATTTGCTAATCTGAATTGACTTGAAAATAATTACAAGCCCTATCTCACAGCATACATGAAAATAAGTTCTGTATGCGTTAAAAGACCTACGTAAGAAAAGCAAAATTTAGGCCTTTTAGAAGAAAAGATAATAACTTTATATCCTTAGGATAAAGGAGGATTTTAAAAAACGATACCGGGAGATAATAGTATGTAGGTTTTAGAGCCAGACTGCCTGCTTCAAATCTCAACTTTATTACATTTGGTCAAGTTCTATAAAATTTCTGTGTTTTCTCATTTGTAAAATGAGGATGATGATGATAAAAACAACCCTGAGGGAGGAATTGTGAGGATTAAATAATCCATGTGCAATGCTTAGAAAAATGACTAGTACAGATAAGCACATAAGAGTTAACTGCAATTGTTGTTAATGTTGCTTCTTAAAAAAGAAATAACCTGTAAAATATTGATAAATTTATTAAAAATAAAACTTCTCTACAACAAAAGGCAACATGAACAAAATAGAAAGATAAGCTACAGAATGGTAGGAGATATTTGTCACTCATTCAGCTGAAATTGATTAATATCCAGGATATATGAAAAATCATTCAAATTAATAAGGAAAAGACAAGTCAAAAGGGGAAAATGAATAAACAATCATAGCCCCAATGGCAAATGATAGGATAAGTGTTGCCCCTCCTTACTAGTCACGAAGGAAATACAAATTGAAGTAATGAAATACCTTTTTATATTTCTTATATTGGCACAAACTCAAGTCTGACAATACTGACTTTTGGTAAGGAGTCAGAGAAACATGAGCTCTTCCTACACCGGCTGTGAAATAGTCAGTTGGTACAACTGCTTTGGAGAGCATTTTGTTAATATCTAGTAAAGTTGAAGGTTTTGCTTAAAACCCAGCAATTTCACTCTTAGGTCTACAGTCCAGAGAAATTCTAGCAAAGGTACATGAAGAGACATGTATGAGAATTGCAGCATTGCTTTAATAGTGTAATACTGGAAACATTTTAAGCGTTCAATGGAAGGATTTAGTGTAGTAGATTGATAAATTGTGGTTTAATTAATAGTAGATAGATAAATTGTAGTATAAGCATACAATGGGAGTTTTTGAAAAATAGACTTTATTTTTTAGGACAGTGTTAGGTTTACAGCAAAATTGAGTGGAAAGTAGAGAGATTTCCCGTACATCCCCTGCCTGCCCCCACATATGCATAGCCTCACCCATTATCAGCATCTCCCACTAGAGTGGTACATTTGTTCCAATTAATGAGCCAACATACCATGTCATATTGCTTGGCAATTAATGAACGTTACATGTATCAGCATTTATAAATAGGAAAGACAATGTTAAGTTACAGTGAGATGCAGACTATTTGGTATAGCAATTTTTTTAAAGCTTAAAAATTGGAAACAATACTATCTATAATTTATGGGGACCCACATATGTAGTAAAAATATAAAAGCATGTATGGGAATAATACCAACCTCAGGATAATGGTTACCTCTGCAGAGCAAAGGAAGGAGCGTTAATTATCCCTCTAATATTTTGTTTGTTTATAAAATAATCTGGAGTGATTACATCAGTTTTCAAACGGTGAATTTGGGTAGTAGATTTATGACTGGTTTTTATATGTTCTATAGTATTCTCTGCTTTTGAAAGATCATCTAGGAAAAAGGTAAACAGAGTATCTTCATTAGAGAGGACTTTGACAAAAGTAGTGTAGTAGTCTGAGAGAAGCAACTGAAGGTATTTTTCTTTTTTAAAAAAATAACAGCATCTATATGTTAAAGGATGCAATAAGTGAAAAAGGAAAGATGGATAGCATATGGGAGCTGTTTTTTTTTTTTTTTCGGTACGCAGGCCTCTCACTGTTGGGGCCCCTCCCGCTGTGGAGCACAGGCTCCGGACGCGCAGGCTCAGCGACCATGGCTCACGGGCCCAGCCGCTCCGCGGCATGTGGGATCATCCCAGACCGGGGCCCGAACCCGTGTCCCCTGCATCGGCAGGCGGACTCTCAACCACTGTGCCACCAGGGAAGCCCTGGGAGCTGTTTTTTGATGGGGCAAGATACTGATGGAGATGCTAAGAAATGGGAAGGATCTGGAACATTTTCTCTGTAGACAGAAATGGAAGAACAGAGATGAGATAAAAATAGGAATACATTTTGAGTTGGAGAAGTCATTTAAAAGAAATCACTGTTTTCTCAGTTAGATATAAAAGTTGAAATCATTCTTTCAGAGGTGTGATATATGTGGGGTTTGAGAAAATTGGAGGGTATGCAGAATACTTGTAAGAAATGAAATAAAGTTAGATAAAAAGGCAGCATTGAAGGAAAAGGGAAGGTTGAATAAAATTTGTAATGGTGCCTAGTTGTATAATTTTGTCAGCTTTGTTCGGCAAGCCAGGGGCAGGATCAATTTTGTTGCTCCCTTTACATCTTCACCTTAAGAGAGGCAGAGTCCAGAAGTCCTTGAAAATATGTCTGTTCTATAGCAGGTTTCTCTCATTGTTTTCTTGGTTATAACTTCATCTAGTTTAATTTCTGTTTATCTGATCTCATCTTCTTACTGTTTTTAATTTCACAAATTTTTGCTCTATTGATGCACTCTTTCTCGGTTTTGCTTTAACCTTAAGAGCTTTTGGGTGTGGGGTGATAAAATTTGTGTGACTGTTCTGTCCATCTTAAGCCAGTCTTCAGTGAGGCTCTTTTCATATATAAGGAAAGAACTTGATTCTATTCCCAGGTACCTTAGAAACATTCAAGATAGTAGAGGACAAATTAATTTTTATTTTTACTCTTTGGGTTTGGAATTATTAATATAACAAAAGACTGAAAAAATTTTGGCTGTTTTGGGAAGTGTACAGATTTGGACAATAGTATGAAATATTATGTGATCTCAACGAGACTGTCTTTAAGAACGGTTCTTATACTAAGAGAAGAGTTAGGATTTTTTGTCCTAAAAGGTGTAATCAACTTGATTGTTAAGCCTCCTTTTTTTGAGCTTCAGAAAGCAGTGACTGTGTAATGTGACTCCTTAATGTTTCACATCTTTTATGTTGCAGCAGTTCTTTTGCCACGAAAATGATTTGTGCAGTCTTGAACACATACTATCCATGCTGATGGGACAGGATCCAATATGAATATAAATGATGGAGGAAGACGACGCTTTGAGGATAATGAACATACATTACGTATATATCCTGGGACAATTTCAGAAGGGACAATCTACTGTCCAATTCCTGCCAGAAAAAACTCCACAGCTGCTGAGGTGATTGACTCTCTTATAAACAGACTTCATCTTGACAAAACAAAATGTTACGTTCTAGCAGAGGTAAAAGAATTTGGTGGAGAAGAATGGATACTCAATCCAACAGACTGTCCAGTTCAGCGAATGATGTTGTGGCCCCGAATGGCTCTGGAAAATCGCCTGAGTGGAGAGGACTACCGTTTTCTTCTGAGAGAAAAAAACCTTGATGGATCAATCCATTATGGTAGTCTTCAGTCATGGCTACGGGTAACAGAAGAACGTCGCAGGATGATGGAACGGGGTTTTCTTCCACAGCCTCAACAAAAAGACTTTGATGATTTATGTAGCTTACCTGATTTGAATGAGAAAACTCTCTTAGAAAACCTACGAAATCGCTTTAAGCATGAAAAAATTTACACCTATGTTGGCAGTATTCTAATAGCTATTAACCCATTCAAGTTTCTTCCTATTTATAACCCCAAATATGTCAAAATGTATGATAACCACCAGTTGGGAAAACTTGAGCCTCACATTTATGCTGTGGCTGATGTAGCTTATCATGCCATGCTTCAGCGCAAAAGGAATCAGTGCATCGTGATTTCAGGAGAGAGTGGTTCTGGGAAGACTCAAAGCACAAACTTTCTTATTCATCACCTTACTGCCCTCAGTCAGAAAGGATTTGCCAGTGGAGTGGAACAAATTATTCTTGGAGCTGGACCAGTACTTGAGGTAAGTGTGTAGAAATACTTTTCTTACTCTTAAATATATCTTTAAAAAAATTAAAATTTGTTAGATGTGAGAAAATGAAATGAAACTAAATAGAAGTATAGACATCATTTTTAGTTACCAAGGAAAACTGGAAGATAGGAAACCAAAAAAAGGCAGTGTGGAAGATTGAAAGGTGTGACAGTGGCAATATTTTTTTCAAAGGATGTCTTTGGGCCATTTCAAAGGATGCAAAGGAAAGTTGATTGGAGTCAGATATATCCCCCTGTAAAGGGAGATAGCAGGGGCAGGACTCCTGTCTGTATTGGATTGTGGAAATAGGTAGTTGGGGAATATAGTCTTGTCAATATATTTTTATCTTTGCAGCCTTAAAATCTGTGCCTAAGATTGAAATTCTAAGGGTTCATTTTTGAAAATGCAGAGAATATGGGAAAAATTTTTTAGTTCTGTGTTTTAGAAGTAATACCATCAAGGGTAGAAAGGAAAGAGAACACACTATTTTTGTTTTAGAGCTGAAAGGAAAGGTAATATTACTTGTTTTTTGAAAGAGATTTTTGTGAGGTATAATTGCACATATTTAAAGTGTACAATTGGATAAATTTGACATATGTATTGATATATACCCATGAAACCACCACCACAGTCAAGATACTGAACATATCCATTATCCCTAAAGTGTTCTCATATACCTTTGTAATGCCTCTTTCTCACCTTTTCTAGCCCACTCATCTATAAGAAACCACTTACGTGCTTTCTGTCACTGTAGGTTAGTCTGTACATTCTATAATTTTATATAAATGGAATCATGTAGTATGTACTGTTTTATGTTTGACTTCTCTTACTTGGTTTAATTATTTTGTGTGTGTGTCAATAATTGATTCCTTTTGCTAAGACAGTATTCCATTGTATGGATATACCACACTTTGTTTATTCATTCATCTTTTGATGGACATATACGTTGTTTCCAGTTTTTGGCTATAACAGAGAAAGTATTCAAGTTTTTGTGTGGACATATGCTGTCTTTTCTTTTGGGTAAATAGCTAGGAGTGGAATGACTGGGTCATATGATAGGTATCTGTTTAACTTTTTAAGAAACTGCCAAACTTATGTATAAATTTTACATACTATTTTATATTCCCACCAAACAGTATATACAGTTTCAGTTATTCCATATCTCTGCTAACCCTTGATATAGTCATTCTTTCTAATTTTAGCCATTCAAATAGGTATACAATGGTATCTCATGATTTTAATTTGCATTCTATAATAACTAATGTTGTGAGCACCTTTTCATGTGTTTACTTGCGACCTATATATGTTCCTTGGTGAAATGTCTGTCAAAATCTATTGCCCAACTTGTTATTGTTGTGTTTTGAGAGTTCTTTGTGTATGCTGGGTGCAGATCCTTTATCAGACATGTTTTGAAAATATATATACATTTTTCCCAGGTTTAACCCTCTCCTTTTTAAAATTTAAATTTTTAAATTTTTTTACTGAAGTATAGTTGATTTACAATGTTGTGTTAGTTTCGGATGTACAGCAAAGTGATTCAGTTATACATATACATACATATTCTTTTTCACATTCTTTTCCATGTGGTTTATTACAGGATATTAAATATAGTTTCCTGTACTATACAGTAGGACCTTGTTGTTTATCTATTTTATATATAGTATATAGTTTATATCTGCTAATCCCAAAGTCCTAATTTATCCCTCTTCCACTCCCTTTCCCCTTTGGTAACCATAAATTTGTTTTCTATGTCTGTGAGTCTGTTTCTTAGCAGTCAGAAACTTCCAAAAAAAAAAAAAAATTGCCCAGGACCAGATGACTTCACTGATGAATTCTACTAAACATTTAAAGAAGAATTAACACAAATCCTTCAAAACTTCTTCCAAGAAATAGAACAGGAGGGAGGAACACTTTCTAATTTTATAAGGCCCAAAATATTTCACTGATACCAAAATTAAACAAAGACACCACAACAAAAGAAAATTACAGACTGATATACCTTGAAACACAAACATTCTTAAAGAAATACTGGCAAACTTAATTCAGCAAAATATAAAAAGAAGTATACACCATGGTAAAGTAGGATTTATATTAAGGAATGAAAGTTTGGTTAAACAATACAAAAATAAATGTATTATACAATATGAATAGACTAAAGGACAAAAGCCACACCATCATCAGAATAGATACAGAAAAAGCATTTGATAAAAACAACACCCTTTCATGATTAAAAAAACAAAACAAATAAACAAAACTACACTCTCAACAAACTAGGAATAGGAAGGAACTTTCTCAATCTGATTAAAAACACCTATTAAAAATTATAAGTTAACAACATACTTAATGGTGAAAGACTGAAAGCTTTCTCCCTTTGATCAGAAAGAAGACACAGATGTCTGCTCTCACCATTTCTTTTTTTTTTTAAATATTTATTTTATTTGGGTGCACTGGGTCTTAGTTGCCGCTCGCAGGCTCCTTAGTTGTGGCTCGCCGACTCCTTAGTTGTAGCTCTCTGACTCTTTGGTTGTGGCATGTGGGCTACTTAGTTGTGGCATGTGGACTTCTTAGTTGTGGCACGTGGACTCCTTAGTTGCGGCAGGAGGGCTCCTTAATACTCCTTAGTTGCAGCTCGCCAGTTCCTTAGTTGTGGCATGTGAACTCTTAGTTGCGACATGCATGTGGGATCTAGTTCCCTGACCAGGGATCGAACCTGGGCACCCTTCGTTGGTAGCATGGGAGTCTTAACCACTGCATCACCATTTTTTTTTTTCCTTTTTTTCTCTTTCTCGCTCTCTTTTTTGGTACTGAAATATAGTTGATTTCTAATGTTGTGTTAGTTTCTCGTGTACAACAGAGTGATTCACTTATACATATATATACATATTCTTTTTCATATTCTTTTCCATCATAGGTTATTACAAGATATGTATATAGTTAGTTCCCTGTGCTATACAATAGGTCCTTGTTGTTTATTTATTTTATATGTAGTAGCGTGTATCTGCTAATCTCAAATTCCAAATTTATCCCTCTCCCACCCCCTTTCCTCTTTGGTAACCACAAATTTGTTCTCTGTGCCTGTGAGTCTGTTTCTGTTTTGTAAGTAAGTTTATTTGTGTCATATTTTAGATTCTACATATAAGTGGTATCACATGATATTGCTATCTTTCTCTTTCTGACTTCACTTAGTATGATAATCTCTAGGTCCATCCATGTTGTTGCAGATGGCATTATTTCATTCTTTTTTATGGCCGAGTAGTATTCCATTGTGTATATATACCACATCTTTATCCATTCTTCTGTCCATGGACATTTAGGTTGTTTCCATGTCTTGGCTATTTTAAGTGGTGCCACTATGAATATAAGGGTGCATGTATCTTTTCGAATTATTTTCTCCAGACATATGCCCAGGAGTGGGATCGGTGGATCACGTGGCAACTCTGTTTTTTAGGGTTTTTTTTAACAAACACACCTGTGGGAAAAGGTTGTTCTCAGTGAGTGATCTTCAAGTCAGGTCACAGAAAGATAGCCCTTTGAATGAGGTTTTCTAGGAAAATGCCAAATAGGTCAAATTGTGAGTTATCTGTGGGACAAGGCTTTAACTCTAACCCTAGTCTGATCTTTCCAGTGGCTTCTAGGCTAGACTGCTTTTTCTAAAAAAAACCCTGTAATCGTAGGGTGTCAGTTTTCTCTTCAGTGTGGAGCTAGGGAGAGGGAATTGGTAATCAGGTAAGTTAAAATGACACCAATACCTGCTTTTCTTACCGAGATCCAGCTGTTTTCCTTGATTAAATGTTCTTCTACAAAGGATTATTCCAAGCCCTTGTTAATTTCTAGAATAATCAAAAAGTTGATGTTACTTTTGACAAATAACAATTTTTGTTAGTCTTATTTGTTTTATGAAGGGGAGAGGAATTTCAGAGATCTTTACCATTTTCTCTGATCTCATTCTCAGTAATCTTTTCAAGAGGTCTAAGTAATAAAATGTATTTTATATAGTTACTCATGTGGTTACTATTTCTACTGTTCTCTATTCCTTACGTTGATCCATATTTGAACATGATAGCATTTTCCTTCTGCATGAAGGACTTCCTTAGTTCTTTTAGTGTGGGTTCACTTAATGATGAATATTTTCAGATTTGTATATCTGAAATTGTGTTTTATTTGCCTTTATTTTTTAATGATTTACTTTAAAAAGTAGATATTAAACTTAAAAGAAATAACTTTACAGTAAAATTCTATGAATTGTAAACATATTAATTTGTGTAACCATTTATGGGTGTAGGTACAGAGTGGTTCCACTACCCCATGAAACTCCCTCATGCTATTCCTTATCTTCATACCCTCTGCCCTCCCATACTCCCATAACTTGTGGGAACTACTTGTTTATTCTTCATTGCTGGTTGTTGTTTTTTTATTTTCAAAGTGTCATATAAATGGAATCATACAGTATGTAGTGTTTGGAGACTGGCTTCTTTTATTCAGCATTATGTCTTGAAGATTTCATTTAAGTTGTTGAATATGTGAGTTCAACAGTGGGTTCTTTTAAATTTAAATTTTATTGAGATATAACATGAAATAAAATATAGCCATTTAAAATGTATGGTTTAGTGAATTTTGATAAATGCATATACCCTGTAACCACCATCATACAATCAAGCATAGAATATTTTCATTACCCCTTGTGTCCCTTTGTAGACATTTCCCACCCCCATCCCCATTCCCAGACAGCTTCTAATCTGCTTCTTGTTACTCTTGTTTTGACTTTTCTAGAATTTCATATTACAATATGTACTCTTGTGTATGGTTTCTTCCACTTAGCATAATGTTTAATATTTGTCAGTGTTGATGTCTGTACCAGTAGTTCCTTCTTTATTGCTAGGTAATATTTCATTGCATGGTGTATACTTTTGGTTATAACTTAGGAAACATATATTTTTCATTCTTTCTAAAATAGTACTGTCATTTTGTTTTAAGTAGATATAATAAAGCGTAGTACATTATGTAATGAAACTTATTTCCTTTATACTGTTCTAGAATTTTAATTCTTTTGATGTAATTATTCTTTTCCTAGCCCATTGCTATTTCAGTTAAGCAAGTTTTAAAAAATACATATGTATAAATATATCAAGAATATTTGCTGGCTCTGGAATGTGAAAATGAAATCTGATTTGTAATGAGCAATACATTTTTTTTTTTTTTTTTTTTTTTTTTGCGGGGCCTCTCACTGCTGTGGCCTCTCCCGTTGCGGAGCACAGGCTCCAGACGCGCGGGCTCAGCGGCCATGGCTCATGGGCCCAGCCGCTCCGCGGCATGTGGGATCCTCCCAGACCAGGGCACAAACCCGCATCCCCTGCATTGGCAGGTGGACTCTCAACCGCTGCGCCACCAGGGAAGCCCAGCAATAAATTTTTAAAATTAAGATTTATTTTACTGAATAGTGTAAAATGCTGTCTACTTGGTTTCATTTCAAATGTTAGTTGCTTTCTTTTACTTTACCTGAACTATGAAAGTGAATTGCTTTTCTACTATCTCTTTAACATTATTTTATCTTTGAGCTGATTTAAGCAGGATTTTCCATTTTTAAAAAATAAAATTAATGAGAACTCTTTATTTTGACAGGCCTTTGGAAATGCAAAGACAGCTCATAATAACAATTCAAGTCGTTTTGGCAAGTTTATTCAAGTAAATTACCAAGAAACAGGCACTGTACTTGGGTAAGTAGCAGTAGCAGACTTTGGAGCGTGTTTATATTTTTGCCATTGCCCCTTCATAAACCATAGGTTGTTCATTTGCTTTTTAATGAGAATAGTGACATTAGTGTTTATATTAAATTTTTTTCTTCTCAATTATTTCTTTCTTTTGGAAAAGTTCAAACCTGAGAAAAGTTCTAAGAATAGTGTAACCCCCATATACCCTTAACTTAGATTTATAAATTTTTAACAATTATATGCATTTGCTTTATCTTTCTATATTATTTCTACATTCATTTTTAAAATAATGTTTTTGAGTAAGTTGGGCAGGTAACTTGACCCCCTAATTACTGTATTTCCTAAAGCAACCACAATGACATTTTCCTACTTAATACTATTTTTTTAAAAATATCTTTATTGGAGTATAATTGCTTTACAATGTTGTGTTAGTTTCTGCTGTACAACAAACTGAATCAGCTATATGTATACATATATCCCCATATCCCCTCCCTCTTGAGCCCTAATACTATTTTATACTTAAGATATTTAATTTTGTCATAATAATAATTCTTATTATACAGTCTGTGATCAGAGTCCTCTGGTTGTGCCAGCAATATTCTTTATAACTTTTAAAAAATTAATAGACTATTTTTAGAACAGTTTTAGGTTTATGACAAAAATGAATAGAAAGTACAGAGAGTTCCCATATACCTCTTCACCCTGTCCCCCAGTTTCCCCTCTTAATAATATCTTGCATTAGTGTGTTCCATTTGTGTTGTACCTTGAATGGGCTTTGACAGATGTATAAAGGTATGTATTCACCCTGACAGTATTATATGGAATAGTTTCACTGCCCTAAAAATCCCTGTGCTCCACCTGTTCATCCCTTCCCACCCACTAACCTTTGGCAACCACTGACCTTTTCACTCTTAATAGGTTTGCATTTTCCAGAATGTCACATGGTTGGAATTATATAGTATATAGCCTTTACAGATTGGATTCTTTGCTCCTTAGCAATAGGTATTGAAGGATCTTTCATGTCTTTCATGGCTTGGTTTTATTGGACTAATAAATTTTTGGGTAATTGACATCTTTATGCTTTTTAGAAGTGTTTTTAGTTTCTTTATGTTTCTTGTTGAGTTTATTCCTAAGTATCTTATTTTATTTTTAATGTTGTTATTAAAGTGTGATTTTTCTCTTGCATTATATCTTCTAAAATTGCACATTATTTGTATATGTGAAGGCTACTGATTTTTATATCTTGTTATCTTACTGAATTATTTTATTGTTTATATTAGTTTTACTGTTGTTTCTCTTAACATTTCTAGGTGTATTATCATATCTGCATAAATAAATACTTAAAATTTTTTTCCTGTTCCTTATATCTCTGATTATTTTCTATCTTGTCTGATTACATACTCCTATACTGTGATAATATTGTTTTAGACCTTTGTGTGAATGCCTTTAATTTTCTTCACTAAGTAAAATACTGGCTTTAGGACATTTTATTGTGTTAATGAATTAAACATTGATTTTAATTTTCTTTGAGTGTTTTTGTCAGTAATGGCTATTGTATTTTATCAAAGGCCTTTTTGGCATCTATGGAAATTAGCTTGATCTTCATTTTGGGATCTATTAATTTTATTGTTATTTTGCATTCCTGGGGAAAAGATATCTGACTTGGTCAATACAAAGACACAAACACCCACAGACGTACACACACAGACATGTTTATACACATACATATGTAAACTGGTTGTTGTGTTCTGCTTGCTAGTTTTTATTTATGATTTTTGTATCCATATTAATAAGTGCTATGTACTCACCCTCTATGTGAGTTCTTCCTTACGTCCTTTTTCCTTCTTGGATTGAATCTTATGTGTCTCTCTTGGTACATCCATAATATTCTGGTCATTGCTGTAAAATAAACCCTATCAACTCAGCATGATAGCTGCTAGTTTACCTGTTTTCTCCACTAGTTTGTAAGCCCCTTGAGGACAGGTAGTGTATCACTTATTTCTGTATTTGAACAGTGCTTAGCACAGTGCCCAGTTAATTAATACTTACTGAGTAAATTGGTAAATAATAAACTTACCAGAATTTATTCCAGAATGTGGCAACAGCATGGATATATAAAAAAAGTATATCTTTGAGCCTTATTTAGTAGTCTGGTCAAACTATAATATCTGAAAGGATGTCCAGTGGTATTGAGCCTAGAAAGAATGTAAGGTCTTTGTCACGGGAGGGTCTTATGTGCCATGTTTTGAACTTCTGACTTTATTTTGCTTTATTGAAAGAAAAAAAAAGACTTAGGAGTTTATGAACTTAATGTGGATGACACTAACAGTGTCCATAACACAATTATAGTGGTAAATGTACTCTGGAAGGCAGCTGTGCTCACCACTACACCACCAACACCAGTGCTACATGTACTCTGGATAGTATTCTTTATACTTTTGCATCTTCTCTGATAAAATATTTGTCTACTTTATATTAAGCTTTATTATTTATATCAATCAATTTTATTTTTCTTCTAGTGCCTATGTTGAAAAGTATCTACTGGAGAAGTCTAGACTCGTTTATCAAGAGCATAATGAACGGTACATATTTTAATTTGTGTAATTAGATCGAATTAACATTTGTATCATGTAGATTGACTTTTCAGATCTTTGTATATTATGACCTTTAACTCAGTTTATACCATGTATAACTTTATATATAATTGCTATTTCTCTCATGGGCAGAATACTGTACTTTTTAAGAAGCTGCTAGGAGGTCTTTTTTTTAATGGGTATATAGAAATGTTGTCCTTTCTAAATTCTAGGCAAACTATCAGAACAGGAAAATAGTGGTATCTCAGGTGGTATCGTTTTGTGAGCGTTTTGCCTTTGGACCTTTTGTCATGTCTTGATGTTCTTTCTCTAATTTGAGAAAAGTTTTTAATAAAGCTCTTAATTTCATTGTAATCTTTGAGGTATATGGAATTTCAGAGATGACATATATGTAACTTTCTTTAGATGAGGAAGCCAAATACCAGAGAGGTAAATGATTTGCTTCATGTTATAATGAGACAAAATGAAGAGCCAGAGTTTGAAGTTAAACAAACCTATATTCAAATATTGGATATGCTTTTGGCATATCACCTAACTTTATATACTTATATGCTTCTTATATACTTTTTCTCATTTTGCAGATGGAAAACTATCCTAAAGTTGTTTAGAGGATTAAATGAAATAACGTTTATAAAATGCTCAGTGTAGTCCTTATATATAATAAAATTTCATTAAACATTATCATAATTAATTACCTGTAAGCTTAGGACTAGAACTCAGACTTTTCTGTTAATTTTTTTGTGGCTAGCTGATGAGGAAATCTGAATTAGAGATGTTTCAGAATGAAGGGAAGAGAGTTTGGGGAAGAGAATAGCCTCCTAAAGACTTGTAGAGCTAACAGATACGGCTATTAGAAGGTTATTAGTAACTTTTTCTAACACATTTTAATAGAGTGGTAGTGATATAAGCCTGGTTTCCTTGGTTTTGAAGAATCAATGGCAGGAGAAGATCCAGAGCTTATATAAACTGATTCTCTGTTATCTTGCTAGATTTGATTTGTAGATGTATGTATAGTACTTATTACACGTTGCTGGATTTGGTTTGCTAGTATTTTTCTTTTAACATTTTTATTGGAGTATAATTGCTTTACAATGGTGTGTTAGCTTCTGCTATATAACAAAGTGAATCAGTTATACATATACATATATCCCCATATCTCTTCCCTCTTGTGTCTGCCTCCCTCCCACCCTCCCTATCCCACCCTTCTAGCTAGTCACAAAGCACTGAGCTGATCTCCCTGTGCTATGCGACTGCTTCCCACTAACTATCTATTTTACATTTGGTAGTGTATATATGTCCATGTATGAAATCATGTGATTTTTCTCCTTCAATTTGTTAATATGGTGTATCACATTGATTGATTTGCATATATTGAAGAATCCTTTCATTCCTGGGACAAACCCCACTTGATCATGGCGTATGATCCTTTTAACATTCTGTTGGACTGTTTGCTAGTATTTTGTTGAGGATTTTTGCATGTATGTTCATCAGTGATATTGGTCTGTAGTTTTCTTTTTTTGTGACATCTTTGTCTGGTTTTGGTATCAGGGTGATGGTGGCCTCATAGAATGAGTTTGGGAGTGTTCCTTCCTCTGCTATATTTTGGAAGAGTTTGAGAAGGATGGGTGTTAGCTCTTCTCTAAATGTTTGAAAATGCCTGTGAAGCCATCTGGTCCTGGGCTTTTGTTTGTTGGAAGATTTTTTTTTTTTTTTTTTGCGGTACGCGGGCCTCTCACTGTTGTGGCCTCTCCTGTTGTGGAGCACAGGCTCTGGATGCTCAGGCTCAGCGGCCATGGCTCACGGGCCCAGCCGCTCCACGGCATGTGGGATCTTCCCAGACTGGGGCACGAACCCGTGTCCCTTGCATCGGCAGGCGGACTCTCAACCACTGTGCCACCAGGGAAGCCCCTGTTGGAAGATTTTTAATCAGTTTCAATTTCAGTGCTTGTGATTGGTCTGTTTATATTTTCTATTTCTTCCTGGTTCAGTCTCAGAAGGCTGTGCATTTCTAAGAATTTGTCCATTTCTTCCAGGTTGTCCATTTTATTGCCATATAGTTGCTTGTAGTAATCTCTCATGATTGTTTGTGTTTCTGCAGTGTCAGTTGTTACTTCTCCTTTTTCATTTCTAATTCTGTTGATTTGAGTCTTCTCCCTTTTTTCTTGATGAGTCTGGCTAATGGTTTATCAATTTTGTTTATCTTCTCAAAGAACCAGCTTTTAGTTTTATTGATCTTTGCTATCATTTCCTTCATTTCTTTTTCATATATTTCTGATCTGATCTTTATGATTTCTTTCCTTCTGCTAACTTTGGGGAGTTTTTGTTCTTCTTTCTCTAATTACTTTAGGTGTAAGGTTAGGTTGTTTATTTGAGATTTTTCTTGTTTCTTGAGGTAGGATTGTATTGCTATAAACTTCCCTCTTAGAACTGCTTTTGCTGCATCCCGTAGGTTTTCGGCCAGCGTGTTTTCATTGTCATTTGTTTGTAGGTATTTTTTGATTTCCTCTTTGATTTCTTCAGTAATCCATTGGCTATTTAGTAGCATATTGCTTAGCCTCCATGTGTTTGTATTTTTTACAGTTTTTTTCCTGTAATTAATATCTAGTCTCATAGCATAGTGGTCGGAGAAGATACTTGATATGATTTCAATTTTCTTAAATTTACCAAGGCTTGATTTGTGACCCAAGATATGATGTATTCTGGAGAATGTTCCATGAGCACTTGAGAAGAAACTATATTCTGTTGTTTTTGGTTGGAATGTCCTATAAATATCAATTAAGTCCATCTTGTTTAATGTATCATTTAAAGCTTGTGTTTCCTTATTTATTTTCATTTTGGTTGATCTGTCCATTGGTGAAAGTGGGGTGTTAAAAGTCCCCTACTATGAATGTGTTACTGTAAATTTCCCCTTTTGTGGCTGTTAGCATTTGCCTTAAGTATTGAGGCTCTCCTATGTTGGGTGCATAAATATTCACAATTTTTATATCTTCTTCTTGGATTGTTCCATTGATCATTATGTAGTGTCCTTCTTTGTCTCTTGTAATAGTCTTTACTTTAAAGTCTATTTTGTCTGATATGAGAATTGCTACTCCAGCTTTCTTTTGATTTCCGTTTGCATGGAATGTCTTTTTCCATCCCCTCACTTTCAGTCTGTATGTGTCCCTAGGTCTGAAGTAGGCCTCTTATAGACAGCATATATACGGGTCTTGTTTTTGTATCCATTCAGCCAGTGTATGTCTTTTGGTTGGACCATTTAATCCGTTTACATTTAGGGTAGTTATCGATATATATGTTCCTATTACCATTTTCTGAATTGTTTTGGATTTGTTATTGTAGGTCTTTTCCTTCTCTTGTGTTTCCTGCCTAGAGAAATTCCTTTAGCATTTGTTGTAAAGCTGGTTTGGTGGTGCTGAATTCTCTTAGCTTTTGCTTGTCTGTAAAGGTTTAAATTTCTCCATCAAATCTGAATGAGATCCTTGCTGGGTAGAGTAATCTTGGTTGTAGGTTTTTCCCTTTCATTACTTTAAATGTGTCCTGCCACTCCCTTCTGGCTTGCAGAGCTTCTGCTGAAAGATCAGCTGTTAAACTTATGGGGATTCCCTTGTATGTTATTTATTGCTTTTCCCTTGCTGCTTTTAATAACTTTTCTTTGTATTTAATTTTTGATAGTGTGATTAATATGTTTCTTGGCATCTTTCTCCTTGGATTTATCCTGTATGGGACTCCCTGTGCTTCCTGGACTTGATTATTTCCTTTCCCATATTATGGAAGTTTTGAACTATAATCTCTTCAGATATTTTCTCAGTCCCTTTCTTTTTCTCTTCTTCTTCTGGGACCCCTGTAATTCGAATGTTGGTGCGTTTAACGTTGTTCCAGAGGTATCTGAACCAGTCCTCAATTCATTTCATTCTTTTTTCTTTATTCTGCTCTGTGGTAGTTATTTCCACTATTTTATCTTCCATATCACTTATCTCTTCTTCTGCCTCAGTTGTTCTGCTATTGATTCCTTCTAGAGAATTTTTAATTTCATTTTTTGTGTTGTTCTTCAATGTTTGTTTGTTCTTTAGTTCTTCTAGGTCCTTGTTAAATGTTTCTTATATTTTCTCTATTCTATTTCCAAGATTTTGGTCATCTTTACTATCATTACTCTGAATTCTTTTTCTGGTAGACTGCCTATTTCCTCTTCATTTGTTTGGTCTGGTGGGTTTTTACCTTGCTCCTTCATCTGCTGCATATTTCTCTGTCTTCTCATTTTGCTTCACTTAGTGTATTTGGCGTCTCCTTTTCGTAGGCTGCAGGTTCGTAGTTCCCATTGTTTTTGATGTCTTCCCCCACTGGGTAAGGTTGGTTCAGTGGCTTGTGTAGACTTCCTGGTAGAGGAGACTGGTGCCCATGTCCTGGTGGCTGGAGCTGAATTTTGTCTTTCTGGTGGGCAGGGCCACATCCGGTGGTGTGTTTTGGGGTGTCTGTGAACTTATGATTTTAGGCAGCCTTTTTGCTAATAGTGGGGTTATGTTCCTATCTTGCTTGTTGTTTGGCATGGGGTGTCCAGCACTGTAGCTTGCTGGTCGTTGAGTGGAGCTGGGTCTTAGCATTGAGACGGAGATCTCTGGGAGAGCTCTCGCTGATTGATATTATGTGGGGCCAGGAGGTCTCCGGTGATCCAATGTCCTGAACTCGGAACTCGGCTCTCCCACCTCTGAGGCCCAGGCCTGACACCCAGCCGGAGCACCAAGACCCTGTTAGCCACATGGCTCAGAAGAAAAGGGAGAAAAAAAAAAGAAAGAAAGAAAAAATAAAATAAAGTTATTAAAATAAAAAAAATTTTAAAAATTATTAAAATAAAAAAGTAATTAAAAAAAGAAAAGCAGAGAGCAACCAAACCAGTAAACAAATCCACCAATGATAACAAGCACTAAAAGCTAAACTAAGATAAACATGTACATCAGAAACTAGTCAGTGTGTACAGCAAACCCCAGGTCTACAGTTGCTCCCAAAGTCCACCGCCTGAATTTTGGGATGATTCTTTGTGTATTCAGGTATTCCACAGATGCAGGGTACATCAGGTTGATTGTGGAGATTTAATCTGCTGCTCTTGAGGCTGCTGGGAGAGATTTCCCTTTCTCTTTGTTCACACACCTCCTGGGGTTCAGCTTTGGATTTGGCCCTGCCTCTGTGTGTAGGTTCCCCTCTGACATCTGTTCTTCGTCCAGATGAGGGGCGGTTAAAGGAGCGACTGATTAGGGGACTGTTGCTCACTCAGACTAGGGGGAGGGAGGGGTACGGAATGTTGGGTGAGGTTGAGGTGGCAGAGGCTGGCGTGACGTTGCAACAGCCTGAGGCATGCCGTGTGTTCTCCTGGATAAGTTGTCCTTGGATCACAGGACCCTGGCAGTGGCAGGCTGCACAGGCTCCCAGGAGGGGAGGTGTGGATAGTGACCTGTACTTGCACACAGGCTTCTTGGTGGCTGCAGCAGCAGCCTTAGCGTTTTATGCCCGTCTTCTGGGGTTCGCACTGATGACCGCAGCTTGTGCCTGTCTCTGAAGCTCGTTTAGGCGGTGCTCTGAATCCCCTCTCCTCTCACACCCCGAAACAATGGTCTCTTGCCTCTTAGGCAGGTCCAGAGTTTTTCCCGGACTCCCTCCTGGCTAGCTGTGGCGCACTAGCCCCCTTCATGCTGTGTTCACGCAGGCAACCCCAGTCCTCTCCCTGGGATCTGACCTCCGAAGCCCAAGCCTCAGCTCCCAGCCCCGCCTGCCCCGTTGGGTGAGCAGACAAGCCTCTCAGGCTGGTGAATGCTGGTCGGCACCGATCCTCTGTGCGGGAATCTCTCCTCTTTGCCCTCTGCACCCCTGTTGCTGTGCTCTCCTCCTTGGCTCCAAAGCTTCCCCCTCCCCACCCCCTGGTTCCACTAGTGAAGGGGCTTCGTATTGCGTGGAAACCTTTCCTCCTTCACGACTGCCTCCCAGAGGCACAGGTTCTGTCCCTATTCTTTTGTCTCTGTTTTCTCTTTTTTCTTTTGCCCTACCCAGGTACGTGGGGGGTTTCTTGCCTTTTGGGAAGTCTGAGTTCTTCTGCCAGCATTCAGTAGGTGGTCTGTAGGAGTTGTTCCACATTAGATGTATTTTTGATGTATTTGTGGGGAGGAAGGTGATCTCCACATCTTACTGCTCCGCCATCTTGAAGGTCCTCTCTGCTATTTCTTTCCTCTCTGCTATACATATGCATATAGCTGATTCACTTTGTTATACAGCAGAAACTAACACAACACTGTAAAGCAATTATACTCCAATAAAGATGTTAAAAAAAAAAAGATATACACGTGTTCCATGGGATTTTGGAAGAAGGGAGATATGAGGATAGTGAATGGGATATGAACTCAAGAGGCACCAAAGGAAAAGTTTAAATTAAGAGACAAGGGTACCTGGCCATTTCTATGCACATACTCGTTTTATATTGTATCTTTCTGCCTCTCTCCATTTTTTTTTTTTTTTTTTTTTTTTTGCGGTACACGGGCCTCTCACTGTTGTGGCCTCTCCCGCCGCGGAGCACAGGCTCCAGACGCGCAGGCTCAGTGGCCATGGCTCACGGGCCCAACCGCTCCGCAGCATGTGGGATCTTCCCGGACCAGGACACGAACCCATGTCCCCTGCATCAGCAGGCAGACTCTCAACCACTGCGCCACTGGGGAAGCCCTGCTATTTATTTCTTAATGCTTAATTGAATCTCCTCTAGTTTCCTTTCATTTCAGTGAGAAAAACTCCCTGTAGCATTTTTTATGGGGCCCATCTGTTAGCTCTGAAGTATATTAATTTTTGTTTATCTGGGAATATCCTAATTTCTTCTTTATTTTTGAAGGATAGTTTTGCTGAATATATAATTCTTGATTTTTTTTTTTCTTTTAGTACTTTGAATCTGTTTCCTTTCCATGGTTCCTGATGAGAAATCATTTGGTAATCTTATATTATGATCCCTTGATGAGGCATTTCTCTCATGGTGCTTTGAAAATTTTTTCGTTGTCTTTCAACAGTTTTACTTTGTCTAGGTGTGGATCTCTTTGAGTTTTTCCCTCCTGGAGTTCATTGAGTTTCTTGGATGTACAGATTGATATTTTTCATCAAATTTGGGGAGTTTCTGGTCATGTTTTTCAAATATTCTTTCTGCTCTTTTCTTTCTTCTCTTTTTGAGGCTCCCATTGTGCATATTTTGGTGTTATATATTGTACATGTGTTGGTGTCTCCTTAATAGTGTCCCACAGATCTCTGAGGTTGATAACTTTTCTTCATTCATGGTTGTTTCTCTTCCTCAGACTAACTAGCCTTAACTGACCTTTCTTCAAGTCCACTGATTCCTTCTTCTGCTTGCAAATCTGCTTTTGAGCTCCTCTAGAGAGTTTTTCATTTTAGTTATTACAATTTTGAACTCCAAAATTTCTTTTTTGATTATTTTATAAGTTCTGTATACTTACTGAGAGCTTCTATTTGATGAGACAGCATTCTCATACTTTAGTTCTTTAAACATGGTTTCCTTCAGTTCTTTGTATTTAAAACAGCTGATTAAAAGCCTTATCTAGTAAGTCTAATGTCAGAACCTCCCCAGGAACAGTTATTATTGAATGTTTTTTCTCCTTTGTATGTGGTATACTTTCTTTGTTTGTTTGTTTTAAATAAATAAATTTATTTATTTATTTATTTCTGGCTGCATTGGGTCTTCATTGCTGCGTGCGGGCTTTTTCTAGTTGCGGCCAGCAGGGGCTTCTCTTCGTTGCAGTGTGCAGGCTTCTCATTGCAGTGGCTTCTCTTGTTGTGGAGCATGAGCTCTAGGTGCCCGGGCTTCAGTAGTTTTGGCACACGGGCTTCAGTAGTTGTGGCTCGCAGGCTCTAGAGTGCAGGCTCAGTAGTTGTGGCGCATGGGCTTAGTTGCTGTGCGGCATGTGGGATCTTTCCGGCCCAGGGTTTGAACCCGTGTCCCCTGCATTAGCAGGTGGATGCCTAACCACTGCGTCACCAGGGAAGCCTGTATGTGCTATACTTTCTGATTTCCTTGCGTGACTTGTAAATTTTTGTTGAAAATTGGACGTTTTAAGTAATAATTGGACATTTAAAATAATCATGTGGCAGCTCTAGAAATGAGTTCCTCCCCTTCCAGGCTTTGTGGTTGTTACTTTTGTTCCTTGTGTTTGTTTTGTGAATTTTCTGAGCTAATTTGAAGTCTTTGAAAAGTCTTTTTCAAGTGTAGCTATTGAAGTATCTGCTTGGTTAGATTTAATGATTGAGCAGAGTGTTCCTCAAATGGTTGGAAACAATAAGTCTCCCAGACTTTGCCTCAGGGCTCTCTATGGGTATTGGGCCATGACGTTTAACACCTAGGTAGGCATTTTGTAATTCTGCCTTAGCCTTTACTTCCTCCTTGTGCAGACCTTCCGGGTTAGTGACAGGTGAGAGGTTAGTATCTCCTCTTGTCTTTGCTGAGTGGACATGCAACCCTGGGCATGGGCACAGGCTATGCATGCACATGGCCTTTTAGATTCCCAGGAACGTATTGGGGCTTTTCAAAGCCTCTGTGGATGTCTCATTTCCCACCTTTTCCCTTTAAGTTCTTTGGTGAGCCTACTGTGTGCTCCAACATTTGTTCATGGCTGCAGGAGGCTGATATGTTCAAAAATTGCCTATAATTGTTTCCTACAAATGTCTCTGGGGCAAAGATTTTCGTACTGGGCTAACTCTGAGTCAGGTCAAATAAGGATAGTTTTGAAAATGGCTTCTTCCAAGGAACAACCAGACAGATCAGATAATCATATTTCTCAGGGAATGAGACTCTGAATGAGCCCCAACCCCATTCTGCCCTCTTTTGGAGGCTGCCAGGCTTTGGGTGTCCACTTCAGTTGTAAGCTGTTGGTATTGAAAGCTACCATGGATCTGGTAAGCAGGAGGTGGAATAGGGCAATTTAAAAGGCCATCAAGCTTCAGTTTTTACTGAGATTCAGCTGTTTTTCTTGTGTAAACACTCTCTGGATTGCTGTTTTCTTTTGGTTAATTTCTAGAGTTGATTCTGACAAATTTGCCAGTTTTCTAATTGGTTCTGTGGAGAGAATTTTTAGAGGTCTCACGTTTACTGTATTGCTGCCTTCACCTTTCTCTTTTGTTTCCAGCATACAAAACATTATTTTATTTTGTAGTACTTATTTTTTATTTGGGCCACACTGTGCGGCTTGCTGCATCTTAGTTCCCCGACCAGGGATTGAACCTGGGCCACGGCAGTGATGAAAGCTCTGAGTCCTAACCACTTGACTGCCACTTGAATTCCCCTGTAGTACTTAAATATTGAATTTATCACCTTTGTATTAAGAAAATGAAGCAAAGCTGAAACAGTTTACTAATTAATGTTTTCTTTTTCTTTTTTCTTGTTGAATAATAACCATTAGACCATGTTCATTATAAAGCCATACTTCTTTGTTTCCAACAGGAACTATCATGTATTTTATTACCTCCTGGCAGGAGCAAGTGAAGAAGAGAGATTAGCATTCCATCTTAAACAACCGGAAGAATATCATTATCTCAATCAGGTGGGAGTTCATGAAAAGCGTTTTGAAATGTAGGGCATTATTAAATTTTAGCTCTTGAGGAAAGTTTTTTTTCCTAGTACTTTGTTTCTGAAACCTGGTTGGTAGTGGATATTAACTAGCATTTTCATGTATGCAATCTAAAAATCTATGTGATGCAGTTCTTAAATTTAAAAATTATTATTCTTATATGAATTGGAAAATTGCTTTTTGTGAGACTCTTTAAGAGAATAATAAACTGTTTATAGATACTTCCAGCTTAGAAAAATGCTTTACTCTTTCCAAAGTGATTTACCTTTTACAGACCACAGCATGTTAAATGTTACTAATGATTCATGCTTGCCCTTGTCAAAGGATTACTGAAACTTTATTTGCATGTTTGAAGTCTAATACATATACCTCTTTGCATGATATTATGATACTGACTTAGAGTATGATTATTTTTATAACTCAGTGATTATCCTATTAAACATTCAGTATGAAAATTCACTAAAGGAAATGACTTAGAGAATTTGTAACTTACCTTGTAACTCAGAATTCACCCCTAAACTTCCATAATAAGTAGTAATTCTCACAACTTTTCATTGCATTGGTTTCTACAATTTTATTCCTCATATTAACAGAAATTCTAGAACTGGTAATAATGGAATTGGTCTGACAGTAGATCATTTAAATAATAGATTGTTTCCCCTCATTTTTTTGTTTGAGGCAAGATGTAATGTCTATGGAAAGAAATTCCTTTTGGGTAATTTAAAAAATTCTTATGAGGGTTTTGTAAGGAAATTGACACTTTGATGTGGCTCGGAGATTGTAGTATGTATTTAGGGTTATGAAAGTAACATCTCAGACTTTTTGCAAGATATAGAGCATGCTGTATAACTGATATTTCCTAATTTTGAAACTACATATTTATATAAGCTAATATAACTCTGTATTACTATATTGAGAATTTCAAAATTGTGTTATATATCACTTCCCAGTATGACACTAGGCATTTTTACTGTATTGAATTTAAGTATATTAAAAAAAATCATTGATTTAGCTTCTGAGTATTTTCCTTTCCTTTCCTGTTTAAACTATTTGCCTTATATATGGGTGATTAAATATTTTCCTTTTTAAAAAGTAGTAATTGCCCATAAATGAGCTGATAGTTGTTAGTATTAGAGAAATCCAGAGTTTATTGCATCTCTTCCAGATATTTTTTGTAATCAGTGTCCATACCATACATATTCTTATCGTAAGGTCAGTATTCAGAGACTATGGGACTCAGCAGTTACTATATTTCAGAGTAACTGAATCATAGCAAGTATGGATTGGTTATGATAATATATGATCTCCCAGAATCTGAATGTTTACTTAGTTGTTTCTTGTTTTGTGCTGGTATACAAAATAACTTTCTTTGGTAACAGCTGTGCTATGTGAGCACTACGTCTAAGAGGTGATTAGAGAAGTGGAATAATTATTACTTCTACCTAACTAATCTGCCTTACTTTCAGATAACAAAGAAGCCCCTCAGACAGAGCTGGGATGATTATTGCTATGACTCTGAGCCGGTCAGTACAAGTGCCTAAATAAATATTCTGTGTTCCTGTTAAAGGACCCTCACCTTGCTCATTTGCATCTGTCTTGTGACTTAGGAAGAAAATCAGCTAAAATACAAGCAAAGACTCTAAGAAAGAAGATAAATCAATGTTTAATTTATTTGAATTGATTTATTTGTATGTGTATGGTTTATTGATTAAAAACCAGTCAATTTACCATTTTTGGATTGTTTTTGCTGTTTAGACTGTATTCAATATTTATTTTGACCAATAATAAATAGATTGCATTCCTGACTTCAGCATTGTTATGGATCCTTATGAACTATAGGATTTTTTTCCTTGAGATTTGTTTGTTTCAGTTCTTTTTCAATAGTTTAGTTACCCACATATTATGAGTAATATTTATTGTTTATTTTAAAAAGTTACATCCTTCCTGTTTTATATGTCAGGTAACAGTCTTTTCACATAATGAATGCATACTTTTTTTTTAATAGCAAGAGAGGCTATAGCCTTTATGTAATTTTCCAAAAATTAAGAATTGAAATTCCTATAAATAAGATTATTTTATGTTTTAAATTGAGAATGATTTAAGGGCATATATGATGTAATATAAAATGAGTAGGTAAATTTAGCTTTAATTGTTATATTTTGTAAGAACAAGTTTGTAATTGTAAAAAGAACACAAAAAGCCTTTTTCCTTTACTTCAGTTTGCAATTAGGTCAGATGTGAGAGGCTGAAAACATGCACTCATCTATATTCATTAACTAATGAACTAATTTATTAACCATTCCTCCTGGAAACATAACATGTCTTATTCCTTGCTTTAAATAACCATCACTTTAATTCTTACTGCATGTGATTACAAACTCCTCTAATTGCAAAACTATCAGAGTTGAGAAGGATTAGTAATTATGACATTAACTTTTTCCTTCAGTTTAATTGCATTACCATTTCATAATAAATCAAGTAATTTGCAGTTTCAGATTTAATATTTTGGAAAATAAATTTTAGACACTTAAATTTATAGATACTGATAACTTTTAATAGAAAAATTTTATGCTGTTTTGTCACTCTTGAGAAGCTTCCATCTTTCGCCTAGTATACCGGGTGACTGTGTGTGCCTCATTGGGAAGTAGGTAGGAGACTGGGAAACTCATATGGTGAATATAAGACTTGATTGCCTTTACAGAGCTTATAGTGAAATTGTGAACTGGTCTGCTATTGTTTAGACAGTGTAAGCCCCAAAATTCTTAAGAATTTTGGGGCTCTGAAGTAGATAGACCTGACTTGAATACTAGCTCCATCTACTTACTAGTTTTGAGAACCCAAGCAGGTCACTTATTCTTTTGTTTCCATCACCTATTTAAGGGAATAATAATGGTCTTTAACTTTCATGAGTATTAAATTAGTGCATCTAAAGAGTTTGATAGATTGCTTAATACTGTGTAAGTGCACAGTAAATGTTTCCCCCCCATCACTGCCACCACTGAAAACATCACTCTCCATCTTTTCCTCTTAGAAGAACTTTGTAACCGTACTATCCTACTCCCTTAACATTACTTCCATCACTACCCTCCCATTTATTACGTTTTCAAATATATTATAGTTAGAACTTTGATTAATTTCTGTTGCTTTTTTTTTGCAAGGTAATTAATGCAAACAAGCAGTCTATTTGTGGATCTTTTGTTTTATTCTTTCCTCTTAGCTCCTCTTTTAGTATATTTGGGGGCAAACTAAACTTGTTTCACTCTGAGTTATTAGAACTTATGTGACTAGCATTATAGGAAGAGAGGTTATTAAGGAGGGTTCTGCAATTTGTGTTGTATTTTTTAACATACATTATTTGGAATTGTATAAATGATCCCAAGAGAAGTTATGGTGAGAAAATTGCTTTTGACGAGGGACCTGTTGTTGCCCATTGTATGGTGATTTAATTCGTTTTAAGGGTTATCCTATTAATACAAGCTCAAGCAGCTAGTGTTTCATGGGAGATAGCAGAGGACTTAGAACTGGATAGATTTTGGTTTGGCCATCCCTGTTATTTAGGTGACATTTAACTTCTGAGTCTATTTTCTTCCCTATAAATGTACGTACAATTAAATATACAGATGCATAATTAACTCCTTGTGTTTTGAGGATTTAGAGATTATAAATGGTAAGTGACTCTCATAATGACTGATATGTAGAAGATATTTAGTAAATGCTAATTTCCCTTCTTTAAATGGTAATAATCTATTCAAACAGTTTTACCTTAAAGCCAGTTCTGAATAACTTCAATGTAAACAGTTAGTGTCACCTAATTTTTAAATTTTTCTGAACTAAGCTTTGAATGATTTTAGGGTCCAACTATCAGGCGAGTTTAGTGAGAATTGCCAGAATAAGTCTCAGGATATTGACATTCCACCATGCTGCAGAGGATTAGAACTCATATCTCAGTGAGGCCATGCTTCCATCCTGGTCATTACTGCCTTTATAGGAACCCAACCATTTGTATAGTACCTGGCCTCCCATTTTTCCATGAGGTAGACCTTCTGCAGGAATCCTGATGCAACTTGGGCAGGAATCTTTGAATTCATAATGTTTCCATTCTCCCTATTTTAAGTATTTCTACAACATAGCACTCTTACTGCTATTCACTGTCCAACAGTTTATAAATTTGTGGTCACTTCCTTAAATACTGCCTTTTTGGCTTTATGCCAGTCCAATATGAAGGTCTCCATGCTGCCCAACTTCCTTTGCATATATTTTTCCATTTAAAAACCACTTTAACATCCATATTATGTTTGATCATTATAAAACCCCTGGTTGTAGTTAGTATGATTACCTTTCACACCAGAAGCAACAGTGGCTCAGAATTTAAGTGACTTCCCCCACGGTGATGAAGCAAGTTAATAGTGTAATTGGGATTCAAATCAGGCTATGTTCTTTATATTCTTTTTTCTTAAATGATCTTCAGCATCTTTACTAATTCTCAAAGTCAATTATTCCTATTTATGTCCTATATTATCAACTGGTAGCTATAAAAAAGTATGATTTTTATAAGCACCATTCTAAGAAATATATACAGCGTAGGAGAAAAATGTGTAATTTGACTCTGCTCTTCACTTTCTCTCCCTCATAAATGTTTACTATATGCCAGGCTTATTGTAGGTGCTTATAAATGAGAAAGCAGTCTCTTCATCTCATACAAAGGGAAAAAAGGCTGATAGCATGAAAGAACATTTTGGTGTGTTTGTGGGGAGTGTGCAGTGGCATGTTATCAAGTAAGACTAGAGCCTGAGCTAAGTTTGACAAGAGGAATCAACTATTTTCTTTCAGTGGAAAGGGTCCTAACAGTCGTTGGTTAGTTCCCTGTCTTATTCTTTGACCCTTACCGTTTCACTGTTTTCTAAATGACCTCCAACAGCCAGTATTTGTATCTTGGTGCTTGAAGGCTTTTCTCAGAACCCTTGTGCTCTTGCATGACCCTCTAGAAGTTCCTAGGAGTTAACAGCTTATCTCTAGAAGTCCTCAACCAATAACTCATGGGAGGTGGTATATAAGTGTTCCTGCTCCTTCACCTGTCTATTTTTTTTTTTTTTTTGCGGTACGGGGGCCTCTCACTGTTGTGGCCTCTCCCGCCGCGGAGCACAGGCTCAGTGGCCATGGCTCACGGGCCTAGCCGCGGAGCAGCATGTGGGATCTTCCCGGACCGGGGCACGAGCCGATGTCCCCTACATCGGCAGGCGGACTCTCAACCACTGCGCCACCAGGGAAGCCCCACCTGTCTATTTTTTATACTGTTTCCCAGAGATTACTTTGGGATTAAAGTCCAGTTACCCACTGTGGTAGCTACTTTAATATTGTACCCTATTTAGGCTACATTGCCTTCCCTACATTCCGCTAGTACTTGTACTGAATCTTTGTCTCAAGGTCGGCTTCCATAGGAACTCAGATTAAGATAAAGATATTTCTGGTCTGGTAGGTTAGTCCATCCTTAGTTTTTCTAATACCGTTGTCATCAGGGAAATACGCGTTAAGTACAAGCATTTAAAAGTTAATTATGATTTTGGTTTTCACTGAGACCAGTATTTGTATTTCCGAAGAACAATTTGATTATAGATGACAGCAAGTATAAATGTATTTATATTTTAGTTCTTTATTCAATTTATGTTCTCAATATTTTATACACATTGTTTTATTCATTCTTGGGGTAGATAAGAACAACCGTCAGTTACGAGAATCATTACTGTATCATTGAGTTTATACAAGCGGAAGCATAGTTCTCTTTTTCCCCACTGATTTATTATAGAAAACTTTTTACTAAATCATAAAATGAGTGAGCTATTTGTGGTTTTGGGGGGAAGAAAAGCAAGAGCTTTTAAAAAGCTTTACTATAGGTAAAAGAAAAATGTGTTAACTTAAAATTTTTTAGTAGGTAGGATGTTGGCATGTCTGTAGAAGTATGTCTTAAAATTGCTTACCAAAATTTTATAGTCAGAAAATTAAGTACATGGGTTCTCAGAAAGAACGTTTCTTGAAGTGAATTTAAAAATTTAAACTATCCATGTATACCTTTCCATAGAGAATAAAAATATTTTTAATAGTATTCTAAGACTTAATATTTAATTTAAAATTTTATTATTTACATATATATTCATTAACTCATTCTTACAGTGCCTAAAGCAAGTTGTACATGGTAGATACTTGATAAATACTTTTTAAAAAATAAATGAGCACTTTGTTTACTTCTCAAAAAAGAATATCTCATTCAGTCAAATAAATCATTCATTGTATATCTGCTTTAATAATTTCCCACTTTCTTCTTGGCACTGACTTGATACCGGAGAACTGCAGTAAATGAGACAAGTAATAGTTCATGTGTTCATTGAGTATTTAATACAATATTTCATAGGAAGATAGGCATTAAAAAAGTAAATACATGTGAGGAGGTTTTTGAAAATGTTAAGTGTAAGGGACTGTGAGAACATATAGTAAAGGGATTTAGAGACTTACTTATTGTTTTAAAGATTTAGATTATGTGTACAGTGTTACCGTTTGACTTTTGGGGGAAGTGAAATGCAAGAGTTGCTCTAGAAGAGTAGTATTTTTTTATTTGGTAGTCCATAACTATTTTTACTGACTCATATCATGTGTGTTCTTTGCAGGTTTTTATACTTTCACATATACTTTTTTATTTTGCTGACTGATTACCATGTTTATGTTATTAGGAATATAATATTTATGTTATTTCTAATATTGATATAATATAAACCTCTTTGTATTATAAAAGTCTAGTCTCCACTTCTCAACTAAATTGTTGCCTGTTCTAAAATTTATTTTTGTGTCCCAGGATCTAGTTCACCTTGCATATGGGTAGACACTTATTAAATATTTGTTGAATAAATAACGTTTGTTTGTGGAATTGAGCTCTCTTAAATGCTTTGGATCTCCAAGACTCTTCAGAACCACTCAAAATCAAACTTTGTATCAGAACATTTTATACATATTGCTAGCTCTTAAGTTACTTTTGAGATCCTTGCTTGGGTGGTTGTGAAAGAGGGAGAAAAGATTACCTACTGGTATTTTGGTAGGTGTGTGTTTAGTGTGCATACTTGTGGTAAGATAAGAGAGCTAATGAATTTGGCAATGTCTAAATATTTCACCAGCTCTAATTTTTATAATAGGTATATTTATCTAAAATTACTATATTTCCACGTGGCTTAGATTACTTTTCAATAGGTAGTCTTGATTTTTCTCCCCCTTTTTTCTTAAAAAAACAGGATTGCTTCACAGTGGAGGGGGAAGATTTGAGGCATGACTTTGAACGCTTACAACTAGCCATGGAAATGGTAGGATTTCTTCCCAAGACACGAAGACAGTGAGTTTATTTATTGTATTCTTATAGCCTTGATAGAGAATAAATCATGATGTGTTTCAAAAATTCCTCTTCTTTGATCCTTTGAAGCAATTTTCTGATATTCCTGATCCAGTTCCATCTTAAATGTTACTTAGAATTAGAAAATTTATTTTTCTAAAAGACTTGTTTTGAATTGCTTTCTTTTGTCATAAATCTTTGAGAGTCTGTTGAAAGTTGGAGCTCTTCTTCCTGTAAAATGTAATACATAAACATTTGCATATTATTGCAAGGGCTCATGGTGCCCCCCAAACCTCTCCATGTACCTTACCTAAAAACCGTTGCTTTGTAACACTATTTTATAACTCCTTGCTTTCTATATCATTGATCTTTAATCTTATTAAGACATGCATACATTTCAGTATAACATAATTTTCTATGTATTTCAACTGTAAATTTATGTCTGTAGCATTGTGCTAAATGTATATTTTTCATTGTAAATATAAAAAAGTAGAACTGTAAAAAGGTTGAGATAAGGATGGAGTAAACTATGCTTAAAATAAAGAAGTAAATTATATTTAAAATAAAACAAAATACTTTAAAGATGCAAATAACCTTAACCTTATAAGCTTTTTGAGAGCAGGGATTCTTAATTCATATTTATAAATCTTTTACTATTGAATTATAGTATATTCAGTTGTTTATAAGACATTTATTGTTGCTGGAGACTATGCATCACATATTTGTGTGTGAGAAACATTATTGTGCTGATTATTGAATCCAAAATTCTGAAATAGTGTAATGTGCAACTATATAAACTACTACTAAAAATAGTTTTTTAAAAAATGGCTCATAAGTTTGGTTTTTTTATGTTTTTGGCTTTCAGTAGTTTTTATATTTCAGTTGATACTGAGTTTCCTCTCTAACCCAGAATGTTTTTGTGAAATATTCCTTTAGAATTGACTTGTATTTTGTTTGAGTTGTGTTAATGACTCAATCATTTAAAAATTTTGAATTATTTGAAAAATTACACCTACGAATTAGATGTTGCTTCGGACCTCCGAAAGTACAGCTCTTAGGTTCCTAACGCAATATCTTTGTTTTATTTAAAATGCTTCCTAATTTTAGGAAAACACAAAGTTAAAATTTCTTAAGTAGGACAGATTTATTCTGAGGAAATAACTGGAGAAGGCACAAAGATGTGTGTATATATAGATTTCTAGGAAGGACTTTTAGGTGGAGTATTCAACTGTGTTAAACGCCTTTGAGATATCATGTAAGTTAAGGACATAATATATTTTTCTAAGTTACACGGAGGTTCTTGGTAACTTCTATGAGACATTTTACTGGGAGGCAGATGCCAGAATGTGTTAGCAAATAGTGAATGACAAAGTGAAGGCAAGGAGTGTAAGTTAACATTTCAATAAGCTTGTTTATGAAGTGAAGAAGAT
The DNA here is from genome assembly GCF_011762595.2 of Tursiops truncatus. Classification (NCBI taxonomy): domain Eukaryota; kingdom Metazoa; phylum Chordata; class Mammalia; order Artiodactyla; family Delphinidae; genus Tursiops; species Tursiops truncatus. The sequence continues at coordinate 113,529,174 of NC_047035.1, read as the reverse complement.
GTAGGATCTAGGATGGGTTGTTTAAAGTAAAAGAGAAGTGAGATTATTTTGATAGAAAGTTCTTGTCAGGTTCAGGCTAGAGATAGAAAATTGGTATAATAATGTTCCAGAGTAAACTGAGTTCATGAGATGTATAGCAGAAGCGTAGGGATTAGTTGTTGGCTGGAGGAGGGGCATGTGTTCTTCTGAGACAGGAGGGAAGGACAGTCCAGATACAGATGTTTCTCATTAAGGGCCTGATATTAGATAATATATCCCAGTGGCCTCATACTGTTTTTTAAAAAGCATTTATAATATGATGGGCAGTATAATATGATGTAGGAAAGCATTTAAAAAATATAACTACTAATAAAAAATCACCTAGATTACTTGGTTAAAATACAGATTCTAAGACCTTTCTCTTAAAGATTCTGATGCAGCAGATCTGAAATAGACAGTGTAGGGAAAGGACATTCCAAGCAGGATGAAAAGCGTTTAGAAAGTCCATGGACTTTTGAAACACTACGGCAGGTTCAGACAATAGTAAGAAGTCCCCTTCAAATAGCTATATCTGACAGGTGATATAATTCTGAAAGGGTTATGTAAAGCGCTTTGCACAGTGCCCGACATAGTGAACACTCAATAAATTTTAGTCATTTTAGTCATTATTATCCTATTTCTTATTTTTCTGAAGACTGAATGCTTTGTACTGGTTAATTTGCTTGATTAGAATTTTGGAATGAAACAAGCTTAGAGAATGCACATAAGCAAGCTGTAATTTATGGTTTTATTTTCACAGGATTTTCTCTCTTCTCTCAGCAATACTACATTTGGGTAATATCTGTTATAAAAAGAAGACATACCGGGATGACTCCATAGATATATGTAATCCTGAAGTTCTGCCTATTGTCTCAGAATTATTAGAAGTAAGTGATTACATTCTCAGTTGTCATTTCAAATACTGGGTAACTTTTCAGTTTTTATTTTGTGTAACTATTTTGTAGATATAAATGGGTTAATACTTTTTATTAATAGTGTTACTCCAAAAGTTGGAATTTCTGCTATTGTGTGTGCCAGAATCTTTAGAAGATTTGGGTTTTCTTCCCTGCCTCCCTTTGCCCCAGATATCCCTGATTCCTCAATTTGCTGAATAGGATGAGTTTTTCACTCTATACTGTATCATGTTCTAGGCCTTTGTAATTTTTCTCCTTGTATATTTAAGATTTCCTCTCATAGTAGGATGTTGGTTAGATTATTTTATTTGAAGATGGATATCTGGATGGGTGGAGAAAAGGGTACTACTTTTTCTTTCTTCATGGCTGAATGGGAGCCAAAGGTCTTCATCTCCTGTGACGTTTCTTCCCACATCAGGGTCCTTATTATTACCTTATTCTTTCTTCCTGGAGTGATGATTTCTTATGTTTTCTGAGCTATCTACTCAACTTAAAAGGGATATGATTTTTGTAGGCCCTCTCCTCTGACAGGAAGTATATGTGTGTATACTCCCCTGAGTATATTCACATATCTACAAATATTTTTATGTAACCATCTATATCTATATAAAGATAAACATGATCTGCACAGCAAGGGAAACCATAAACAAAGTGAAAAGACAACCTACAGAATGGGAGAAAACATTTCCAAACAATGTAATTGATGAGGGATTAATTTCCAGAATATGCAAACTGTTCATACAGCTCAATATCAGAAAAACAAAACAACCCAGTCAAAAAATGGGCAGAAGACCTAAATAGATACTTCTCCAGAGAAGACATACAGATGGCCAACAGGCACATGAAAAGATGCTCAACGTTGCTAATTATTAGAGAAATGCAAATCAAAACCACAACGACATATCATCTCATATCCGTCAGAATGGCTGTCATCAAAAAGTCTGCAAATAGTAAATGCTGGAGAGGGTGTGGAGAATAGGGAACCCTCTTGCACTGTTGGTGGGAATGTAAATTGGTGCAGCTGTGATGGAGAACAGTATAGAGGCTTCTTAAAAAACTAAAATAAAAATAGAGCTATAATATGATCCAGCAATCCCACTGCTGGGCATGTATCCAGTGAAAACTCTAACTCGAAAAGACACATGCACCCCAATGTTCATAGCAGCACTATTTACAATAGCCAAGACATGGAAGCAACATAAATGTCCATTGACAGTTGAATGGGTAAAGATGTGATGTGTACACACACACACACACACACACACACACACACACACACACACACACAATGGGATACTACTCAGCCATAAATAAGAATGAAATAATGCCATTTGCAGCAACATGGATGTACCTTGAGATTATCATACTTAGTGAAGTAAGTCAAACAGAGAAAGACAAATATTGTATGATATCACTTATATGTGGAATCTAAAAATACGATACAAATGAACTTATTTACAAACAGAAATAGACTCACAGACATAGAAAACAAATTTATGGTTACCAAAAGGGAAAGTGGAAGGGAGGGATAAATTAGGAATTTGGGATTAACCGATACATACTGCTATATATAAAATAGATAAACAACAAGGACCTTACTGCATAGCACAGGGAACTGTATACAGTATCTTATAATAACCTGCAATGGAAAAGAATCTGAAAAAGAATACATATTTATATATATAGTATATATATATAAATAAAACTGAATCACTTTGCTGTACACCTGAAACATTGTAAGTCAACTGTACTTCAGTAAAAAAAATAAAAATTATAAAAAAGATAAACATGAGATTATACTGTTGTTTCTAACTAATCCATTAGCACATGTATCGTTCTAGCCTTCTCCCCTTGCTTATCTGTAAACTCACACTCTAACAGTGAGGAAGCTGTCTCCCATCAATCTGCCATTCATTTAGGTATTGGATTCTAGTATACCTGTAAAGCAGTATTAGAATTTTTAACCCATATCCCTGTGGGAAATGACTTTATGGAGTCATGTTACCCCTAGTTTTACAGACTCCATTTATTTCCAGAATTACTTAGGTCAGCACCTTTTTTCCTCCCACCCCCTTCACTGAGGTTGTTCCATATATTTGTCATACAGTTTTCATGTCATGGTCTGTATTCTTTTCCTAAGATTCCCACAACATCTTAAATAATTTTCTAAAAATTTGTATACATTAAGATTCACTCTTTTTGCTATTTGGGTTGTGACAGATGCATAATGTCGTGTATCCTCCACTACATTATCATACAAAATAGTTTCACAGCCCCCCAAATTCCCTGTGCTTCACCTATTCAATCCATTGCAGCAAACTACTGATCTTTTTACTAGCTCTGTAGGTTTGCCTTTTCCAGAATATAACATAATTAGAGTCATATAGTATGTAGCCTTTTCAGACTGATTTGTTTCACTTAGCAATATACATTTAAGATTCATCTGTGGCTTTTCCTGGCTTGATAGCTCATTTCTCATTATTGCTGGGTAATATTCCATGGTGTGGATGTGGTTTATCCATTCATCTGTTGAAGAGCATGTTGATCATTTCCAGTTTTTTGCAATTATGAATAACCTTTTTTTCTGTTGAAATATCACTTATCTTTCAAATCTTGGTTCATATACTACTTCATGGGACTTAACCATATTAAAGGGTCTAAACTGACTCTATCAGCATAGAACATTTGCTTCTCCTTAGCGTAGTTCAGTATTGGCTTTGTAGCATAAAGTTAATTGTTTACCAGTTTGTGTCCATTATAGGGTGGTGGCAATGTTCTTTGAGAGCAATGGATGCCTCTTATTGATCTAACCTTACAGTGTTTATTATTTTGTACATGCCTTGCTGTTGCTTATTAACTTTAATGGAATGAGTTAGCCTGGAAGAAGGGTCAGGAGGGAGTACCTTGAATTGGAACTAGATGCACTCATTGGAAAGAAGTTCCAGGGTGTGGAGTGTGGTATCTGAAAGCTGTAATTTTGAAGGTCATGAGGGTCAGAAAACAGATGTATTTCAGGCAGGCATTTCAGGTAATATTTTAGTCAGACATTTGGTATTGTGGCTAGTGGTCTTTCTTATAAGTTCAGGCATTCAGCAAGTACTCAAGGCTTCTGGTCCTAGTGCAGTATTACTTTTTTTGGTGAGAGACTAGTAAGAGGAATTCAGGCAAGTTAAAGAGGTATTGGTAAAAAAAGGAGAAATCCAGTTCTGAGAATTGGACTTACCAGTGTCAAAGTTAGAGTAACAACTAAATGTGATTTGATAGCAAATCTCACTTTTGAACTCAAGCTTCTCAAATTCCTTCTTGTTACATATAGTTTGGACTGGTTCTAGGAATGGAGGTTTATTAAGTAGAAAGAAGATAATCTTCAAAGTCAACGAGCTAGAGAAGGTCTGAGAAGACCTACCAGGGTATCCTGCCTATGGTTAGATCTTATTTTTATTTATTATTATTATTATTTTTTTATTTAAAATTGTTTTTGGCCGCGCGGCTTGTGGGATATGAGTTCCCCGACGGGGGATCGAACCTGGGCCCTCGGCAGTGAGAGCGCAGAGTCCTAACCACTGGACTGCCAGGGAATTCCCATAGTTAGATCTTATTTTTAAATATGATTTTCTCTAATTGATTAACATTGATAATGATAATTGGAACCTTAGGGCTTTCATTGAAATAAGATTGAAAGATAGGCACAATAACTGGTTTAATTAAAATGTAAACTCTTTAGTAAAGGTTTAATTTAATTTCCCTCCTTCCCAAAGTGATTCAATTCAATAATAAATATAGATTTAGCTTCTAAGAACAAATAATGGTTTAATTTTATTTATTTTTTCCAATTATTTTTTGTAGTTACCTCAGGCAGTAGTGAATGGTTTGCATCTTCTGTGTACTAAATCCTATCTGGGGTAGAGGCTTGTGAAATTATTAAAAGCAAACAAGCTCCAGTAGATTAGTTGTATTTAATTGTGGAGCATGTTTTTGTTGTGAAATATTAGAACCATCATCATTACTATAAATTGTTCAATTTTTAGTAGATTTATGTGTTTTGAGTATATTTAACATCTATTGAAACAATATTAAAGAATGAATTTTTAACATACATATCAGTTTCTCAATTAGGTGAATATGAGAAACATTGTAGATTGGATATTGAGCCCATTGCTAATTATTAATATTTTGTATTAATAAAGTATATTTATTTATTGGCCTCAACACGCACCTTGCAGGATCTTAGTCCCCGACCAGGGATCATATCTTGGCCCTGGCAGTGAAAGTGCCGAGTCCTAACCACTGGGCTGCCAGGGAATTCCCTCAAGAAAGTTTATTTTAAAAATTTAAAGTCATATATGCACGATTAAGACTATTCAGAAAATTATAGAGGTAGCTGATTGAAATATGAATTCAGTAATTTTTTTTGGATGTTTATCAAAATACAAGCAAGATTAGTGTGTTTTGTGTGATTGTGTATATGTGTAGATCTGTGTATGACCATTGTCAGGTTTTAGTGTCAGCATTAAAGCAGCTCCTTAAAATGAATTGGGTGGTTTTTCATTCTTTAAATTTTTTTTTCTGCATTTAAAAGACGAATCATGGGCTTCCCTGGTGGCGCAGTGGTTGAGAGTCCGCCTGCCGATGCAGGGGACACAGATTCGTGCCCCGGTCCGGGAAGATCCCACATGCTGCGGAGTGTCTAGGCCCGTGAGTCATGGCTGCTGAGCCTGCACGTCCGGAGCCTGTGCTCCGCAATGGGAGAGGCCACAACAGTGAGAGGCCCGTGTACCGCAAAAATAAATAAATAAATAAAATAAAAATAAAAAGACCCATCTGTCTTATTTACCCTTTGTGTCTTTTTTATGGTGAAGTATGGTGAGTGGGACACTTAAATTCCACTTTGGCCAATATTTAAATTGCCCAGTGTATTGTCTTTTTGTTTTTTCTCTGTTGCATATTTACTAATCTCAGTAATTTTTTTCTCTATTTGACTTTTCAATAAATAATTCAACCATAGTCATAAATCTTTTATATTGAATTTACTTTTCCGCTCTATAGGTTAAAGAAGAGATGCTATTTGAAGCACTAGTTACAAGGAAGACCGTGACAGTGGGAGAAAAGCTTATTTTACCATACAAACTGGCAGAGGTATGAATAGATTTTCTTTGAAATCAAGGAACTCTGAACATTTTTAGAAGTTTAGGTTTATATTCTTTCTGTTAACAGAATGAAAATAACAGTATGGATTGAAATATTTTCTGGGCTCTTGAAATTTATCGTGAACTTTCTGTCAACTTGGAAACTTAAAGTTGAATGTAATTTTAAGCAATACGCTTACATTTTTCTCCAATGATCTCAATCTGATCACCGTTTTTAAGTTTCATAGTATTACTGTGGGATAAGTAGATGGTAGGTAGAATTATAAATAAGCAGTCCTTAACCCAATTGATTATTCCTTGTTGAGCACATCATATCTTCCAGCACATCATATTCTTTTGGTTTACTTTTTCGTTGTTGGCCTCTCCTTTGCAGTTCTTTTTGTTTGTTTTTTCTTTTCTTCCTGACTTCTTAAAGATTGGGTGCCCTAGGACAGTCTTTGTCTTTTCTTCTCTATACTCTTTATCTAGATTTTCTCACTTAGTCCCATGGCTTTAAATATCGTCTGTATAGTAAAGCTTCCAGGTAAGTTTTATTGCTATAGTGTGCCAATATTACTATTATACCACTCAGGTGTATAGGAGTAGGAAAGTTATTGAAAAACCTACTATTTTGTGGTGAAGTTTTATGAAAGTGTTGAGAAATCAAACTGACAATTATAAAGATAGGACAGGAATATGAGATTGGAAGTCAGAGAGGTGGGGAAACAGTGATTTAACTGTAGAGAATGCTTTCTAGGCAGACATTGATTAATTTATCCCATTGATCCATTTATCCCATTTTTGGGGTCTCTCCTGATTGTACCTACAGGTCCACATTTCTTCATTATGTCAGGTATCTTATATCGTATTTTATAGTTGCCAACTTTGAGAGCTCCTTTCTAGACAAGAGAAAAAGCCAAACCGTTTTAAGAGTTTTGTTCATCTTTTACATAAAAGTTCAATGCTTTTATGTTTTCTTTCTCAACTTTTTTCATTATTAAATATTTCTTTATGTTTATTTACATGTTTAACTTTAACTTCAACATTTTGAGATTATTTTTGTAGCCCCTGCTTTATTTTTGTTTATGTTTGTTTGGTATATTTATTTGTTTAGTAAATATTTGAAAACACTTTTTGTGCCTGGAATTGTGCTAGGCATTATGAGTAAAATGAAGAGCAGTCCTTGAGGATTCTAGTATTTTGTCTGAAGAGCAATGGAAAGAAGGGTTTTAAGCAAAAAAGTTGCCTTAGATATTTTTTAAAGGACAATCTGGCAGCAGTGTGAAAAAATTAGTTGGAGGAGAGCGTGTTAGTTTTCTATAGCTGTGTAACAAACTTAGTGACTTACTATAATACAGATTTATTATCTGACAGTTTCCATGAATCATCAGTCTGGGCACAGGTTAGCTGGGTCCTCTGCTCAGGGTTTCACCAGGCTGAAGTCAAGATATTCATGATGGCTGTGATCTTATCTGAGACTCAACATCCTCTTCTAAGTTCACAGGTTGTTGACAGGATTCACTTCCTTGCAGTTGTAGGACTGAGATCCATAATTTCTTGTTGGCTGTTAGGGGCCATTCTCAGCACCTAGAGTCTACTTGCCATTTCCTGCCATGTGGTCCTGTACACAACATGGCAGTTTGCTTCTTCAAGGCCAGCAGGAGAATCTCTGATGGATGGGCTCAGTCCCTAGTAAGTCAGCTCTACCCAAGACAGTATCTCTTGGGTTAACTAAAAAATTCAGCTGATTTTGGGCCACAATTATATCTTTAAAATCCCTTCGCCCTTGTCATATAACAAAAGATAGTTATGGGAGTGAAATCCATCATTTACAGTCCTGTTCACACTTACTGGGAGAGGATATAGAGAACATGTACACCTGGTGATGGGAATCATTCTAACCCAGACGGCAAGAGTGAATGTGGAATGATGAGTTTGGAGGCTATAGTAGTTAGTACTCCTGAGGAGAAAGATGCTTGCTGCTATGTCTAGAATGGTGACCTACTGATAGGGAGAAATGGATGTATTTAAAAAGAAAGAAATTTAGATGGTAAAAGCAACAAGATTGGGCAATGATTTGCTTAGTGGGAAGCAGGGAGGAAGAAGGAGATGTCAAGGATGAATCCTGATTTTCTGGTACACACAACTGTAGAATATTGGTACCATTCAGTGAGACAGGAAACACTGAACGAGATCTTGTTTGAGTGAGAAAATAATTAATTGGTATTTGGGCTTATTGAGGTTAAGCTGTGATAGGCAGGACTGCATTTCAGAGAAAAGAGGCTAAAAGTATAATATTGGGAGTTATGGTGTAAATAGGCATTATATTTGTATATTTGGTATATTTGGATTCTCTATAAATCTATTAATTTGATATGGAGGTTTTCTTTTAACTACAAAATTCAACTCATTTATATTCATTGTGATAACGAACATGTTTTCTTACTGTGTGTTTTAAAATATTTTGCTTTTGCTGAATTTAATCAGATTGTCTTTATTCTTTTTCCTCTCCTCTGGGGAAAATAGAATGGTTATTCTCTCTATATATTCTACTATTGATTTTCTTTTTATTTTAAAGATACTTGGTTGATAACTTGCCTAAGAATAGACTTTTAGGGCCACATCCTTTTTTCTCTCAGAACTTCTAAACGTTTTCCAATTATTTTCAAGTGTCTTGTGTTGAAGATAGAGAATTTAATACCTGTCTTCTCTTTCCTATGTAGGTGATAGTTTAGGTAGGTAGTTTTTGTTCTGGAAACTTGAGGGGGTTTTTTTTCCACTGAAATTCAGAAATTCATTCATCATCTATGTGTGGTCGGTTATAGTATTGTCTCCATTTTACAAATGTAAAAAAAGCTGTAGCCTAAGAGTTTAAGTAACTTGACCAAGGTCAAATAGCTGGAATAAGTAGAGAAACCGGGACTAGAAGATAGTCTAGCTCTTAATCAACACTCTCTACTTCCTCTAAAATTAAGAACATAGATATAAATATGTACCTGAATATACAAGCTGCAAAATAAGTCCCTAGATGAGAAGTACATAAATTATTAGGATTTGTATTCTTTTAAGTTCTAGGACTCAGCTGTCTAAGATACGTGCCCCACAACCCTCTTTTTAGGTTGCGGTACTTTCTAAATGTTGGATTTTCTTTAAGTAATAGACTTCATTTTTTAGACTAATTTCAGATTTACACAAAAATTGAGCAGATAGTACGGAGAGTTCCCATAAACTAGGGAAGGCTTGAGGTGAGGGGAAAAAGTAAATCACATAACTCCATAATGAAAGAATTGTTACTGTTTGGGGATGGAGAAATTCTAAAGGTTACTGTGGATGACAAGCTGAAGACAGCCAGGAGTGTAATTGTGGTGGTGTGACTAAGATTCCACAGATAACTGATGCCTTTTTGATAATTGATTCCTATGCCTGGAATACTCTTCCCCACTTTAGTTGGCAAAGTTCATTTATTTATAAAGTTCCTATTCTACCTTCTTTACTAGGTGAAATATATACCCCAGTTTTCAGTAAAAGTGTTTTGAAATGTGTGGACTCATGTTTTGTTTCCTTTATCTTTCATGGCAGTTTAAGCCTGGATTCCCTGAGTTGGATTAAATTAATGAGTATATATAAAAAACTTCAATTGTAGGTTATTTATATTGAAAGAAAAATTAATTTCTAATTCAGGATAATAAGCTTTCTTTCTCGAATGAGAACAAAACACTTTGTTATAGTATCTTAGTCAGATTGTTGCCAATTTCACTTAGACTCCTAACTTTTTTTTTTTTTCCAGGCTGTGACAGTGAGGAACTCCATGGCTAAGTCTTTATATAGTGCCCTGTTTGACTGGATAGTTTTTCGGATTAATCATGCACTTATGAATAGTAAAGATTTGGAGCAAAATACCAAGGTAGACATATATTGGATTATAATATATTTTTCCTGAAAAACTGTTTTAATAAAATGGGTAATGCATAAAATTTAAAAACATAGAATTATATAGAGTAATAAGTTCACCTTTTATCTGTATTCCCTGCTATTTCTCTCCTTATTTCTGCTTCTATGACCCTATTCAGCAAAACTGTTCTGTGTGTCTTTCCAGAGCTTTTTTCCTATGTACTTACATTCCTATAGATGTACATGTACAGAGTTGCTTTTAAACGTAAAAATAGGATCATGCTATCTGTATTGTTTCTAATTTGTATTTTTTTTTACCTGGTTATGTCTTGAAATATATCTAGACCTCATTATTTTTAATATTTAAATGTAAAACGTAAATATTTAAATGTAAAATTGCTCTTACATGACCTTTTCATGCTTTGAGTAAGCCCACAGGTAGAAAGTTGATTTTAATTCTAACCTAATATACCAAGTTGACTTATTTTTTTTAATTAATTAATTAATTTTATTTTTGGCTGCATTGGGTCTTCACTGCAGTGCATGGGCTTCTCATTGCAGTGGCTTCTCTTGTTGTGGAGCAGGGCTCTAGGCGTGTGGGCTTCAGTAGTTGTGGCACGTGGGCTCAGTAGTTGTGGCTTGCGGGCTCTAGAGCACAGGCTCAGTAGTTATGGCGCATGGGCTTAGTTGCTCTGTGGCATGTGGGATGTTGCCAGACCAGGGCTCGAACCCATGTCCCTTGCATTGGCAGGTGGATTCTTAACCACTGCGCCACCAGGGAAGTCCCAAGTTGACTTATTTTTGAAGATCATTATTTTCACTGTTTTTTGTAAGGGCTTAGAATTAGTCAGCAGTATTAATCACACAAAATACTCTTAATGGAGACTTTTAAAAGTCTCTTACTATTTATCACTCATTACATCAGTTTGCCCAGTATCTCTCTTAGCACCAGTGGAGAAAAATTATTTTCATTTAATCAAAATTGTCATACAACTGTATTTTAAGAATAAGGTGGGGTGGTGAGAAGAATGGTGGTTTGGGATATTAGAACTGAATATTTATCATCCATAGTAAGAAGTTAGAAGGTAATTTCTGGAGGTAAAATATCAAGAAATAGAAGAATAAACATTTTTTACTATATTATACTATTCTTTACCAAACAACTAAAAAGATTTGAGTGTTGTTGACTTTATGGAGCAGAAATTGAGGGTGGAGAAGGGATTGTTGTTTTTTGTTATAATCCTTTTAGAACTGTTTAATGTCATAAATCTTGTGTGTTTCTTTTTTTTGATAAAAATTTTTAAAGTTTTAACTTCAAGAAACCACATATTATGATATCCAGTTTCATTTCTAGCCTGTGTAAGACTAATTTAAACATACCTGTTAGCTTGATTCTTAATGCAGAATTTTATTGGGATAGAGAAGTCAAACTAGGAACAATTGCATGATCCTTTTGGCATAACCAGGCATAGCTAGGAGTAACCTAGCTTTACTTTAGTAACCTTCTGACTTTCCAATAGCCTGTTTTTCCCTTCCCTGTCTCTTGGGTTTTAGAGATTTGTGATATTGAGGTAACAGGTCATTAACTCTGCTTTGTACATTTTTGTAAAGTAATCAATGAATTACATGTGTTAAAACTTTGGATCTATTTTTATAACTAAGATAAAAAGAAAAAGATGAAGAAAAAGAGAACTAACATGCTTTTCATTTGTAGTAATATTTTGACTGAACACTGGTCCCCCAAGTTTTCCTCTCTACTGCTGTTGAAGAACATTTTGTTACTTACATTGTGAATATTATTCATGAAATAAATTTGAGCATCCTTTTTTAACCATAATTTTTTTTCCTGTTTCATAGACTTTGTCCATTGGTGTTCTTGATATTTTTGGGTTTGAAGATTATGAAAATAACAGCTTTGAACAGTTCTGTATTAATTTTGCTAATGAACGCTTACAACACTACTTTAATCAGCATATCTTTAAATTGGAGCAGGTGAGTACCTGAATGTGTGTACACTTGTCCCCTTCCTGCTCCCTAAACCCTAACCCCCACCTTCACATACACACACATAAATTTTTTTTTTTTTTTTTTTTTTTTTTTTTTTTGCGGTACGCGGGCCTCTCACTGCTGTGGCCTCTCCCACTGCGGAGCACAGGCTCCGGGCGTGCAGGCTCTGCGGCCATGGCTCACGGGCCCAGCTGCTCCGCGGCACACGGGATCCTCCTGGACCGGGGCACAAACCCACGTCCCCTGCATCGGCAGGCGGACTCCCAACCACTGCACCACCAGGGAAGCTCCATAAATTTTTGAGTCATAGTCGTGATAAGTATTTTAAATGTTGTATTTCAATATAGATATTATTGACTTCATATTAGTGTAAGCAAATGACAGATCAGAGCATAGTTTGGGGGCCTTATCACACAGGGTTTTCTTTTTTGTTTAATAGGCCTCAAGTATTAGAATCAATAATATGTGCTTGTTTGACTGCACCTTTGAATGAAAAAATACGGGTTTGTTTTGCATTTTTGTTGATGTTTTTGATTTTTAATTGCCGCCATGGGCTTGGTCGCTGTGTGTGTAATGTTAAGTGTGGTTGTTGGATTCCTTTGATTTCTTAGTTCGAGGATGGGATAGAGGAGCTTATTAACAGAATCTCAAATGAGCTCAGAATGTGGATACAAAGAAATAGGACAGTGTAGAGAGACCAAAATGAGTAACTAGATATTTCCTGTGAGAAGTTCAAATTGACTGAACTAGTATAGAAAGAGCAAGCCATCAGTTTCTATGACAATTCTTAGGGTAAATGCAGGGTTGAAGGAAATGTGGGCTCTTTCTCCAAGTCAAGTTTGAATTCAGTAACAAGTTGAGATTGTAGCCCAGAATTTCAGTTTGTATAAAAAGAAGCAAGGGGCTTCCCTGGTGGCGCAGTGGTTGGGAGTCCGCCTGCCGATGCAGGGGACATGGGTTCGTGCCCTGGTCTGGGAGGATTCTGCATGCCGCGGAGCGGCTGGGCCTGTGAGCCATGGCCGCTAAGCCTGCGCGTCCGGAGCCTGTGCTCCGCAATGGGAGAGGCCACAGCAGTGAGAGGCCCGTGTACTGCAAAAAAAAAAAAAAAAAAAAAGAAGCAGGGTTCACATTCACCTCAAAGGAAATAGTGAAGAAAATAAATGAACAGAAAACCACAACAGGTCTTTCCTGTCATTGAGGCTTGCCGTCCTCTGTCCTGGCTTTAAGCACTGCTATTTTACTTCAAGAGTTATAAGGACTCATTAATATTCACACAAGCAGCATTAGTCTTGGCCATTTTGATAATTCCTTAAAGTTTTTAACACATGACCTTTTAACTAGACTCTTTTATAGAGCTGTTAAAAGATAGTATTATTTGTTATAATATCACCTAACATATATGTAGTGCTTACTCTTAAGTGGGTACTCTTTTTATTCTGGTGTTGCAAATGATGCCTAAAGCCTGTATTCAAAACACTCTGGCTTCATAATTCTTGCTTTTAATCAAAAGTTGAGCTGGGATTGGTTTCTTTACTCAATCCAGTGTTCTTTTTACTAGATTATGCTAAATCAGTATTTTTATCTCCTAAAATGGCTGTGTGTGTTGGAGGGGTGGAGGAATGCATTTTGTTGACAGCGTTTTGTATTTTTCAAAGAAAAGCATCAATTGCTCTGTGGATCATTAAACAGAAGACTGGTTAAATTGCTTTTGAAGAAGAAAGGTGTTCTCTTATTGTGAACTGAAATTATTCTTACCTTATTTAGAAGTCTAGATTAGCCATGGAGGAGCCATGAGAAATGCCTTACCTAAAAACATGTATAAAAATAAAACCTTACAGTTGGTGGAAAATGTGTTCAAAACTACTTGGTGGCTGGGTGGTCCTCATTTATTTGCTACCCTGCATATCATAGTTGTGGGCAATGTGGTGGAATTATGGATCAAAAGACATAGATACTAAGGTATAGCTTTTTTTTTCTTTCTTTTAAGTCTCAGTATTTTCTTCTGTTATTTGTGATGTAATGGGTAAGCTTTTGATGTAATTTTGGAAAGCTTAGAGAAAATTTATACTTTTTGCCACCCCATCTATTTTTTTTTTGCGGTACGCGGACCTCTCACTGTTGTGGCCTCTCCCGTTGCGGAGCACAGGCTCTGGACGCGCAGGCTCAGCGGCCATGGCTCATGGGCCCAGCCGCTTCGCGGCATGTGGGCTCTTCCCGGACCGGGGCACGAACCCATGTCCCCTGCATCGGCAGGCGGACTCTCAACCACTGCGCCACCAGGGAAGCCCGCACCCCATCTACTTTATTCTTCCTTTCTCTCCCTCCTCATGTTTTTCTACTTAAAATGGATTTTCTGGAAATAAGAGATTTAAGTCAGTTTAAATATTGAGTGTTTTATTTATTTGTGTATCACTGGTCTGGTACCTGTTATGAGATGGGTACTCAGGAACTATTTGTTAAATTCAGTTGAATAGAGAATCAGTTAAGTAGATTAAATTTTTTGAATAAATAAAACACAGAAATAAAAAAGTACCAAAGATGCTTTGGGAGGAAACATCTTGAAAATCTTGATTACTGAAGTTCACTTCTAAATTTTGCCCAAAATTAGTACATATGCACATAGGATGGGAGAGAGATGTAATAGGTGCCATGCAGGATGATAGGTATAAGGTAATCAGATATAAGGTAAAGTAGTGATATAAAGGATGAAATTGATTAGAACTTACTGAAAGTCTGCAAAGATTTCCCAGGGGTGATTCTGGAATAGAGTTTTGAATAGAAAGTTGAGCTCACCAGACTGTCAGTGGGGAAAAGATATTTTAAACAAAGGTAACAGTATCTTTAAAACTGTGAGGCATAGAATAGCACAGCAGTTTTGATGAATTGGAAATGATTCAGTATAGCTAAAATATAGGACATAAGGATGGAGGCAGGAAGGGAGATAAGTTTGATGAAATAGCCTGGGGTCAGAGAGTTGTGCAGAGAAGATTAGAATTTTTCTTTTAGAGAATGAGGAGCTATTTGAAGTATATTTAGCAGAGGATTTGAAATGGAACTGTGGAAGATGGATTGAAGGGAGGTGAACTGGAGAGAAGGACATAATCCATGAGCCAGTTCAAGTAGTATGGGAGAGTGACTCTGAGTCCTGAATCAAGGTATTTATAGAGATAATGTGGAATAAGAGACAGATGAAAAGAGGTTTCTGTGATTTGAAAATCTGTTTCCTGTTATAATTTGTAATACGGCTCTTTTCTTATTTCCTTTACTTGCTCAGAATTATTCCTTAGGTCATTGATTCATCAGTAAATCGAATAACAATTATGTATCAGGCACTGTTAGGCACTGAAGATAGACATTTTAGAGTTCAGGTATCTTACTGTGGAGTTCATAATCTAGTGAGTTGTTCTTTTGTCTATCCCACTTCTGGGGATGTCAGACTAGGAAATTTTGACGAAACTTGCTTGCAGAACACCTAAAAAAAAACTGAACAAAACATATTTGAAAGCATTGGAGTACCTTCAAATAAGTGAAGTTTTATAGGACTTAGATATGTAAGCACGAAACCCGGGATTTGAGCCCAGCATTCGGGGACTGCTTTGTTCCTAGAGACATTTCTGTTCTGGTAGAGGGCTGCCAGATTCTGAAAGAGTCAGGCTTGAGAATCTGAGAAGCCTAAATGGGTTTTCTCCAGATTAAAGAACAAGGAGGAACCCCCTGGCAACTCCCACAGGCTTTAGGTTGAAGACCTCAATGGGTTATATCTTAGAGTAAAGGTAGAGCAGAAATAGTGAAGGCATCATAGGGACTGAAGCCCAGTTTAAAATAATCTCAGTTCTTCACTGGGTTAAAATAGTGTAGAATTTCCAGCATTCTTAGCCACCTGCTAAGAGCAAATTCAGTCTCCAGTGGAGGAAGAAATCATTCTAGTGCTAAAGTTATCTCTATACTTTTTCCTATACAAGCATTCAGTTTTTAACTGAGAAGTTTGTTTGTTTTTTAAGACATACAAGGAAGGAAACCAACATGAATAAGAACCAAGTGAGACAATAGACTATATACCATAGGGGATCCAGATAATGAGTTTATCAGACATGAACTTTAAAGTAACAGTGGTTACAAGAAATTTTTTTAAGTGATAATTTTATTAAAGAACTACAAAATTTTTTAAAAATCCTAAATTTAGGAAAATTTAAAACTAATTTAGAACTAAAGGAAAATTTTAAAAATTTAGAACTAAAAAGTAGAGTGAAATTAAAAACATTAGTTTTTCACAGTTTGTTAGATATAGCTTAAGAGAAAATTAGTGATGTGGAAGATTGGCCAGAAGAAATAACAGCCTGATGAATAAAGCTAAAAGAGGAAAATACAAACAGTGTAAGAGACATAGGGCATAGTAAAAAAGTCTAACATCTGTGTAACAGGAATTCTGGAAAGATGTATGTGAAAGAGAGAGAATAGGATAGAAGCTGTATTTGAAAAAAGTGATGGCTGAGAATTTTCCAAAACTTAAAACATAAAACAAAAAAAATTCATCAAGCACACATTTGAGAAGCCCTAAGAATGCAAAACATGATAAGAATAAAGACAGCCATACAGTAAGACAAAGACAGGGACTTCCCTGGTGGCACAGTGGTTAAGAATCTGCCTGCCAGTGCAGGGGACACGGGTTTGAGCCCTGGTCTGGGAAGATCCCACATACCATGGAGCAACTAAGCCCATGCGCCACAACTACTAAGCCTGTGATCTAGAGCCCGTGAGCCACAACTACTGAAGCCCGCACGCCTAGAGCCCGTGCTCCACAACAAGAGAGGCCACTGCAATGAGAAGCCTGCACACGGCAACGAAGACCCAATGTGGCCAAAAAAAAAAAAAAAAAAAAAACCCCAATGAAAACAATATCTGAGAAGCAGCCAGAGATGGGGGAAACAGTACCTTTAAAGAAGCAACAATAAGGGCTTCCCTGGTGGCACAGTGGTTGAGAGTCTGCCTGCTGATGCAGGGGACACGGGTTCGTGCCCCGGTCTGGGAAGATCCCACATGCCGTGGAGCAGCTAGGCCCGTGAGCCATGGCTGCTGAGCCTGCACGTCCGGAGCCTGTGCTCCACAACAGGAGAGGCCACAACAGTGAGAGGCCCGCATACCGCAAAAAAAAAAAAAGAAGCAACAATAAGATTAGAAGTCAGTCTTTCAGGGGAGACAGTGGATGCCAGAAGACAGTGGGGTATTTTCCTTAAAACTGAAGCATGTTATTTAGGCAGTAACTAAATTATTCCCGTTGTCACTGAGTTGCAGGAATGAATGAAAAGCAATGAACAATGTAAAAAAGTGGGTGAATCTAAATGAATTTTAACAAAATTAGACAAAGATAAAAATATCTTTTGTGGTTTATTGTCTGTGTAGAACTAAAACATGTGAGTACAATAGCATTTAATTCAGGAAGGGATACAGAATTCAAGGTATTGTAGTATCTTTGTATTAAATGCCAAGTGATAGAAGATTTTTTTCTCTGTTAGACATTGATCAGTTAAGAATGTGTCTTATAATTTTATGATAACCACCAAGTAATAAAAGAATATAAAACTCTCAAGTTAATATAGGAAGCAAGTGAAGTAAAAACAACTCTAGTAATACAAAAGAAAGCAAGAAAGAGGTATAAAAGCAATAACAAGAAAGCAGGACAAATAACAAATGGTAAGATGGTGATTTAATCCCACAAATACCAGTAATTGCATTAAATATAAATGGACTAATTACTCCAACTAGAAGCCAAAGATTGTCAGGCTGAATGTAAAATAAGACTAAATCGTTCCTTCTAAGAGAGACTCTTTAAATATAAGCATACAGAAAGGTTAAAAGTAAAAGGATGGAAAAAGATTTAGCAAGCCTTAACAAAAACAAAAGAACTGATATAACTGTATTAGTGTCACACTTTAAGCATTGCCAGAGATAAAAAAAGGAGTATTTGATAATACTAAAAGGATTAGTTCATCAGAAAGTATACAATTCCAGATTTATAGGTACCTCATAATATGGCCTCAAAGTATATAAAACAAGAAATTGATAAAACTAAAAACAAATATATATTTGCAATTTTAGTGGAATATTTTAACATACCTTGCTGAATAGCTGATAGAACAAGCAGACAAAAAATTGGTAAGGATACAGAAGATGTAAAGCACCCAGAGAATTGGGTGGGTGCGTTTTTTTTTGTTGTTTGTTTGTTTTGCGGTACGCGGGCCTCTCACTGTTGTGGCCTCTCCCGCTGCGGAGCACAGGCTCTGGAAGCGCAGGCTCAGCGGCCATGGCTCACGGGCCCAGCCGCTCCGCAGCATGTGGGATCTTCCCAGACCGGGGCACGAACCCGTGTCCCCTGCATCGGCAGGCGGACTCTCAACCACTGCGCCACCAGGGAAGCCTGGGTGGGTGCTTTTGAGGGTACCTAGTTCTGCCTGCCCTTGATGTCAGAATGCCAATTTCCCTGGGTCTGAGGCCTGTATCAAATAAGGATATAGAAGATTTTTAAGGCAAATACTTATCTGTCATATATAGATAACTGCAAATTTACAAAATTTGCTTATATACTGGACCATAAAACAAGGGTCAAATTTCACAGTTTTGAAATCACACAGATCTCAATACCATAATGAATTTATATCAGAAACCAATAACAAGAAGATAACTGGAAAATACTTTATGATTAAAAATTAAGTAATGAATTTCTAGATAGCCTAGAAGTTGAAAAAAATTAGAAAATATATTGAACTTAATATATTACATATTAAAACTTGTGACTAAAGGTGCACTTGAGTCACTAAAGAAGTGTGACTAATGATTTACTTAGAGGAAAATTTTATAGTTGTTAGAAGATTTTAAGGTTGAAGAGCAACGATTAACAAATTGGAAAAAGACCAGCAAACTAAACCAAAGGAAAGTGGAAAGAGGGAAATAATAAAGAAAAAAAGATTAAATAAAAGTGAAAACAAATATATTATGGGAGAGGATCAACAGAGTGAAAAGTAATACTTTGAAATGACTAATAACATTGATATAACCCTTAAGAAATTGGTGTGAGAGAGAGACAGAGAGGGATGTAAATAGCCAGAATTCCAATGATAAAGACCACATAATTGTGTATCCTACACATGTTAAAACGATAGTAGGATAGGGTTTCCCTGGTGGCACAGTGGTTGAGAATCTGCCTGCCAATGCAGGGGACACGGGTTCGAGCCCTGGTCCGGGAAGATCCCACATGCCGCGGAGCAACTAGCCCGGTGAGCCACAATTACTGAGCCTGCGCGTCTGGAGCCTGTGCTCCGCAACAGGAGAGGCCACGATAGTGAGAGGCCCGCGCACCGCGGTGAAGAGTGGACCCCGCTCGCCGCAACTAGAGAAAGCCTTCGCACAGAAACGAAGACCCAACACAGCCATAAATAAATAAATAAATTTAAAAAAAAAAAAAAAAAAAAAACGATAGTAGGATATACTAAACAACTTCATGTCTGTAAGCCTTATTAAATGATATGAGAAAAAACTTTTCAAAACTGACACAGATGAAATACAAAGTTTAACTCTAGAACTATTAAAGAAATTGAATATGTAATTAAAAACCTTTCCATAAAGAACATCGAAAGCCAAAATGACACCACTGATGAATTCTGCTGACTTTGAAAGAATTATTTTCAGTTTGACATAAATTCTTATGCGGAATAGAAAAAAAGGGGACAATTACTCAACACATTTTGGGGGCCAGGATAACATTGCTTTCTAAATCTGTGAAGGATATTATTAGAAGTGGAAATTGTCAATTTCACTCATAAATGTAGACTTAAAAATTCTAAACAAATATATATCCAGCAAGATATATAAAACGATAATACATCAGAACCAAATGGTGTTTTTCCTGTTGCATGTTACATCTAACCACCTATCAATTTAATTCATCTATTAACAAAACAAAAGAAAAAATTCATGGTGCTCTCAGTAGAAATGTAAAAAGCATTTGATAAATTTACATATTCGTTCTTGTTAAAAACAAAACAAAACCCTTAGCAAACTAGATACATATAGAAGGGAACTTCCTGATAAAGGGCATTTACAAAAAACCAACAGTTAATGTCAAACTTAATGGAAATAGACTGAATGATTTCCTCCTAAGACTGAGAACAAGGCAAGGTTGTTTTCTAAGAATTTTTATCAGGAACACAGGCATGTGAGAACATCCAAATGGGAAGTAAACATAGGAAAAGATTTTTCACTTATTAGTCATTAGGGAAAATAAAATTAAAAACATAATTAAATATTCCTAAGCATTCACCAGAATGACTAAAATGGAAAAGTCTGACAATACAAGTATTAGAGAAATACTGTGCACCGAAAAGTCCCATTACACTGGTGGTAGGTGCATAAATTGGTACAACCACTTTAGAAAGCTGTTTGGCAGTATCTTCTGAGGTTATACATGTGTAGTTTATAAGCCTGTGGTTTCACGCTCAAAATGTATGTAAATGTTCAACAAGAGTTTTTTATAGAAATGTTCATAATGTCATTATTTTTAATGGCCAGAAATTGGAAATAAGTGTAATGTCTATTAATAGTATATAAATAGGTGAATACATTGTATATAAATACTCAACAGCATTGGTTCTCAAAGAGTGGTTCTTCTCCTACCCCTACTGGTAACATTGACATCACCTGGGCACTCCTTAGAAATACAAATATAGGATCCCACCCTATACCTACTTATTCACAAATTCTGGGTTCGTGGCTTCTGTTTTTAACAAGCTCTCCACATGATTCTGTTGTATATTAAAGTTTGAGACTTAATCTCCGTAGCCGATTTTGGCATACTTTTTCTGTAAAGGGACCAGACAAATCAGTGTTCTAGGTTTGGGGGGCCGTATGGTCTCAGCTCTGCTGTTACATTGAGAAAGCAGCCTGGACAATAATGCATAAATGAGCAAATGTTGTACTCCACAACCCCAGCCCTACAACAATTAAAATGAATGAACTTTAGGTGTATCCTACAACATAATGTTGAGTAAAAGAAAAAAAGCCAGATGAAAAGAATATGTATTATATGATTCTATTTATATAATATTTATAAACAGGTGAATCTTATCAATGGTATTAGAAATTAGGATAATAGTTAACTTTGGGCAAGAGGGTCTGAATCATCATTGGGAAAAGGGGATGAGAAAGGATTTTGGACTGCTAGTAATGTCGATAAAAATCCATATGCTCGTACTATTTAGTATGCTTTTTATCCATGCTCTGAAAAAGAATAGGGAAAAGACTTTCTTACCACTGCTTGGGGGTGACCTTTGTATAGCATTACTTACTTGTGAAATTGTTAATTACGAGGAAAGAATTAAGCATTTACCTTTCCCAATTAGAATGACCGTAGTTTATAGTAGGGTCCACTTTTTCTTTACAGGATAATGATAATACGGAAAGAATGATAAAATTACAAAATCACTATTTCACAAAACACCATATTTGTAGAGAAGTGTGCAAGTGTAATCAGTGAATAATAAAACCATCAGATGAGCAGGATATTTATTTGGTGCCTAAATATCAGTGCAGTGTAGAAACGTAACTTCTTTGTGCTCAGGGGCATCTTTCTGACAGTTTAGAAGTTAAAGCATCACAGAGATGAATAAAAGAAGATTTCCTAGTATAGAAATTAAGGAAGGACCAATGGGGGCTTCATAAGAGAGTTCTGCATAGTTGCTAGTATGTGAGCTTTGAGTTATTTAGTCTTGAAATTTGGGAAACTACCCTGCCCCCCACCTTTTGAAAGGTGTTGTAAGAGTTTTATTTTGCTGAAGTTCAGTGTGTATGAATTCCATATGATTTATATCAGTGATCACTGGAGGTGATAGTTTTCCACTTTTCCCAGACATTGTTTCATTAAATTCATTGTTGACGATCCAGCAGTTCTTTTTGGTGGCTTAGAGTTGTGTGGGAGAAATTAGGCTTTTTCATTTTATATTTTTCCTTAGTGCAGTCATCAGATAGTGTGGCTAAAACAAATCCAGCCCTAAATTCTCATCTGAGTGGAATCACAAATAGGATTCTAACCAGAAAATTTGGTTGCATGCACTTTTAAAAGAAAACAGACATACCCTATATCGAGATTTTATACAAGTGAAATATATACATTCTTCCATTGTGTGGATTAGTGATTTAAAAGAGAAAAGTTTAAACTATTCTTTTAATCCCGGTAAAAGCTTTTTAGTCCTTATTCTCACATTCCTGTTATTTTCTGCAAGATGAATATATTGTTAATATGTTACTTCCTAGGAGGAATATAGAGCTGAAGGTATCAGCTGGCACAATATAGATTATATTGATAATACCTGTTGCATAAATCTTATTAGCAAGAAACCAACAGGCCTGCTGCATCTTTTGGATGAAGAAAGCAAGTGAGTATGATTCTTTTCAGTTTTGTTATTGGCCATTTGGGCTTTTCATGTCTTCTTAAGCCCTACGTTTTCTTCTTAACATTATTAAGTAAAGAGCCAAAGTTTCCCATGTATGGCTTTTTTGTGCGTGTTTGTGTGTTTCTAAAAAAATTGGATGGACTTCACTATAGAACTCATTTTTTCCTTGAGTTTTTCCAGATTTCTTCTACAGAGTCACTTTGATGTTAGATTTGTTGGTTTCTATTTATTTTTTGTTTTTGTTTTGTGTTCCTGTCTTCTTGAATTAAGTTTGTGTATGTGTGTTTTAAGAATGGGTTTATTTTTAATTTTTATTGGCGTCTAGTTGCCAACTAGATGCCAATAAAAATTAACTTAAAAAAAAGGGTTTTTTTCCCAGTTAAAGAAGGTCCTTTTTATTTGCAGTGTCATTCCATACAAAAGCAATAGAAAGATAACAGTCTTAACAAGAAGTTTACAATTGAATATTTGAACAGAAAATCTGTACACATTATCATTTACAGTAATTTTACGTGGTAAATTAACTGACTGTAAAAAAAAAAAAGGTCTTTCTAAATCCTCCTGCTGTCTTAACTCTTGGAGAATTATAGATAGAAGGCCTACTTAGTGCTATTTACAAGTACCAAATTAAGACTGTATAACTTACATAAAGCCCATTAACTTACCAGCTCAATTTAATATCTTTGACTATTCAGTCCTCTTAAAAAAAAAAAGTTTTATATATGAGATGTGTTTGCAGTTTTCCTGTTTTGCAGAAGAGAAGATAATAATAGATTTGTGATAACTGCCATGGCTGTGCAGGTTTTAAGTGGCAACATATGCTAGATATTTGCCATCCCCTGGTAACACTGTTCAATATACTAAACTTATATGTATGCTTCAGAAATAAAGCTTCCTATAGCATCCTCCAGAGTGTTCTCAGTGCTCTATAAAGTATTATTTATAGTTTAATTATCCTAAGAGATGGCAAATCTAGAATTGGAGAAACCAAAGTGGTGAAGTATGTGTTGGTTTTCTGTGACTCTTTAGTAAAATATTTAGAACTTGAATTAGTTCACCTGATTCCTCGCTTAATATTATACTCATTAAACTACAATATAAAATATTAAGCATTTACTATCATAGGATGACTATATACCAGGTTTGTGTGGGACAATCTAAAGTTTATGCCTGTTGTTCACTTTAGTTATTAATGGTGCCTACTTTTACTCTCAGAATATCCTGGTATGTATGGTAAGTTATATGTCACCCTGTTAATATGCCATAAACACAGAATTGCTACATAGAATTATAAAGTAATATAGCAGAATGCAAAATATATTGGAAAGGAGACTGCTAACAGTTACATCTACCCACTCTATCACCAGTCTATCACATTTATTTCCATTAATCTAAATGAATTAAAATGCAGCCAACACAAAAAATATTTTAATTTTATGTCCAAAGTCGTGAAAGTTTCTTGTATTGCTCTGTATGTCCTGAAACATACACTGTCTCTTATACAATTGTAAGGTTATTAGTTCTTAACTCAGCTTGCATACCTTACTTCTGGTGTATTTTATTTTGGAAAGCGTCATAGGTGATTTTTGATATTTAGTGTTGAGACCCATTATGGTAGATATTGAAATGATAAGCAGTTCTTTTTGTTTGAGCTATATTATGGTAAAAGGACAAGAAAGTTTAAGTAATCGAGAAAAAGATCATATATGTAGTAAATGATGGACTCGAGATTCAAACTCAAATATTGAAATTCAAATACCTGGACTCCAGGTATTTCTAACTAAGCTTTATTTATTTATTTTTTTAACCTGAGCTTTTGTTTTCCTTTTTTATTGAGGTAGCATTGGTTTATAACACTATATAAGTTTCATGTTTACAACATCATATTTCTACTTCTGTATACCCTACAGTGTGCTCACCACCAAAAATTTATTTTCTGTCACCATACAGTTGATCCCTTTTACCAATTTTGCCTTCCCCCCTGCCCCATCCCCTCTGGTATATAAAAAACTAATGAACAAACGAAAACAAAATAAATGACTAAACCAAGCAAAAACAAACACGTAGATACAGAGAGCAGAATAATAAGCATGTGCTTTGAAGTATTGTCCTGTATTGCTTCACCATAATACTTAGGCTTCAGAGTCAGAAGTTCAGGGTTGTATTCCAACTCCCCTTAGCAAATCTCTTAATATCCTTGGTCCTCAGTTTTCTTGCATGCCAAAAGGAAATGATGATGATAAATTATAGTGCTGTGTGCTGTATATCTTATGGTGGTTGTGAGCAGCAAATGAGCTAGTGGATATATAATTAAAACATGAATAGAGCAAAGGGGTTTTGTCTGGTCTGTTATTCTTTAAGCAAAATTTCATTGTGTGCACATCTTATTTTATAAAGACCATCTTTACCTGGTCAGTTGGTACCTCACATAAATGTAAGTATTACCCCAAGAAGAGAATGGCACCTCTTTGCTGTTACCCAAAAGCTTCTGGGGTTAAGCCACATGGCCAGAAATTACAGGGAGACAGACTTTGGCTCAATATAAGGAAGAACTTTCTAATCATTAGAGCTGATTAGCAACTGCTTCATAAAATAATAAAATTTCCCATTATAGTAATTATTTTGCATCATCTGTCAGGGTATTATTGTAGGTAGGAGATTGGACTGAACAATCTCTTAATTATCGCTTCAATTATGCTTTTATATTAGTTCTCCATAAAAATTTTTAATAAACCATAGTATTACTTTCCTTTCTTTATAAGTCAGTCAGTCAGTCCTATTATTAACTCCCCTTGTAAATGGACCAGCTTTGTCTCTATGCTTTAACACTCCAGAAGATGCAAAGGCATGAAATATTTTCCCTCTGTCATGTACCTACAAAGAGAGGTTGAAAATAAGTTAGTCTCATTTAGGAAGAACTGTTTTGGGAATCACTTTGAGTATTTTTCCTCTAAAAATATTTTGTTCTGTGGGGAATACATTACATGAAATATATCCTTAGTGGTGTTCCTGCTTCATTCAGTGTGTTTGTAGTGCTTTAGATGCATGGGTTGGAAGTTAGAAGTCTTATTTAATTTTGTCTTTGCTATCTACTGGCTGTTCACGTTTTATAAACTAGATTCTAAAGGATGCAGTGTGGAATTTAGAAAGGAGGAATGGTGTAAGCAAAGTTAAGAGTGTTATCAGTCTTTTCTATAGTACTTAGTGTGATCTGCTGACAGCAGCACTGGCTGCACCTTGAAGGTTGTTAGAAGTACAGAGTCTCATACTTCCACCCCAGATTTCTTTTTCTTTTTTGTTTTTATGTCCGCACGGCATGCAGGATCTTAGTTCCCTGACCAGGGATCAAACCCGTGTCCCCTGCACTGGAAATGCAGAGTGTTAACCACTGGACCGCCAGGGAAGTCCTATACCCCGGATTTCTTGAATCAGAATCTGCATTTTAACAAACTGAAGTTAAGATCAGAGCATTCATTTAAGACAGCATTTTATCAATTTTGCCTGTTCATAAGAATTACCTGGGGAAACTTCTAAATAGTACTGATGTACTATTACATCAGTTAACTGGTCTAGCATCAGTTCAGTAGAATCACAGGAGATGGGGTACAGGCATTGGTATTTTTGAAAGCTCCCAGAGGTACTTCTTATATGCAAAGAAACACTACTCTAAGGCTGCCCCTGCAGGTAGCCTTTGGGGAACACTAGCTGAAGAGCTTTGAAATGCACAGTGTCCGCTCTGACTCTGTTCCAAGCCCTTTTGCTTGGTTATGTAGTATGTATCCACAAATGTTTGTTGAATGCAGGACATGTGGAGAGTTTTTCTTTCCATCTTTCCTTGTTTGGAATAAAAATTGTTCTCATATCTGTCCTTCCTTTCAAAATTTCTTTTCTCCATTCAAAAGTAAGAGAAAAGCAAATCATAAGCTTTTTGATTACTCAGAGGATTAGAAGGTAAATAAACCTTTACCTAGAGACAATGAGGTGAGCATCCTTCCTGAAAAGAAGCATTCTGCTGTGGAGTAGTGAGGGGTAAGTTTGCAGAGGTTGGGTTGGTCTAGGCTTAGGAGCTTGGATTCCAGTTTTCCAGAGTAGGAGAGGCACACAATTAACACTATTGTAGGAAAATTTATTTTGATAGTTCCATTTGGTGACATGAAACAAAGTAAAATTAGAATCGCTGAGGCTACTGTAGAGGCTGTTGCGGTACTCTCTGAAATTGTTTAAGAGTTGTAACCCATTCTAGAATGGCTGAGAGTTCTGGATAGGAGAGGAAGAGCCTAGATAGTTGAGATATTTTGAGGATGGGATAGTATTTGAATGCAAAAGCAGGCCTAGTTGTCTAGGAAAATGGCAGTGTTGGCAACATAAAAAAGTAGGTAACATTTATGTCATCCCTATAGGATGTCAGCTAGTGTTAGGTGTTTTTAACTAGTGTTTAATTCTACTAGCACTGTGTTACCTCATTTTACTCATTTTATGTATTAACAAACCAGTTCTTAAAGAAGGTTGTACCTAGCTTGCCCAAGGTCAAGGACAGAATTGGTAATCTAAGCAATGACTGTCTGATATCAAAGATCATTCTCAGGAGATGGAAACAACCTAAGTGTCCATCATCGGATGAATGAATAAAGAAGATGTGGCACATATATACAATGGAATATTACTCAGCCATAAAAAGAAACGAAATTGAGTTATTTGTAGTGAGGTGGATGGACCTAGAGTCTGTCATACAGAGTGAAGTGAGTCAGAAAGAGAAAGACAAATACCGTATGCTAACACGTATATATGGAATCTAAGAAAAAAAAATGTCATGAGGAACCTAGGGGTAAGATGGGAATAAAGACACAGACCTACTAGAGAATGGACTTGGGGATATGGGGAGGGGGAGGGGTGAGCTGTGACAGGTGAGAGAGTGGCATTGACATGTGTACACTACCAAACGTAAAATAGATAGCTAGTGGGAAGCAGCCGCACAGCACAGGGAGATCAGTTCGGTGCTTTGTGACCATCTAGAGGGGTGGGATGGGGAGGGTGGGAGGGAGGGAGACGCAAGAGGAAAGAGATATGGGAACGTATGTATATGTATAACTGATTCACTTTGTTATAAAGCAGAAACTAACACACCATTGTAAAGCAATTATACTCCAATAAAGATGTAAAAAAAAAAAAAAAGATCATTCTCCTTCCTGATTCCAATACGTACTATGTAATTAACCATTTTAATTTTAGAATTAAATTTTTCGTTTTAATTTTAGAATCATTTTTACACATTAGATATCATATTCAGCATCTTTACAATCTCATGTCACATTATTTTTCATTATTTCAGCTACTGTTAAATAAAACTATTCTCTGAAAGATACTTGCCATATCCTTTTTATTTGTCAGTGATTATTTTCTGTATTTGAAACTCCTACCCAACCTTTAACATCTAGCTCATAATTAATTGTCTCCTTTATCCTCTGTGAACTTTTCCATTGTTCCCAACTAGAGATTTCTTTCTCTTCTGAAGTTTTATATGCCTGTACCATTATGTAGTTACTTCTTAATATTATTTGACTGATTCCCAGATATGAAATGCTCATCAGTGAGTATAAACCCATTGATGTATATTTGAAATAATAATAGATATAATATAAAGCTATACACTAACTGGTATAGGTAAGAAAATTACTACTTGATTCATACATGAAGAAAAAACAAAAAATGACAGTGATTTAAAGGACCTGTCCAAATTGAGAGATCATTCCCTTACTGCAAGTTCTTGACCCCAAACAACATATGATTTAGTTTTTATTATTCTTTGGGTTTTATGGTAGTGCAGTACACTGTGACGTAAGCTAAATATCCAAAGACTTGAGTTAATTTCTCACTTCTGCCACTTGCAAAGTGTGAGTTAGGCAAATCACAACTTTTAAGCTCTCAACTGCAAAACAGGAATACCAATTCTTGTTTTACTCATTTTTCAGCTTGTTATGAGAACTTATTTAATGAAAACTCTCAGTAAGTTGCTAAATGTGTTAGATGGAAATGTAATTAAAATGTATTTTAAAAAAACTACTGTATTAGCTGCTGCATCTTTCTTTAGTGTTTTTGTTTTTATTTTTAATTCAGCTTTCCACAGGCTACAAATCAAACACTGCTGGACAAATTTAAGCATCAACATGAAGAGAATTCTTACATTGAATTTCCAGCTGTGATGGAGCCTGCTTTTATCATAAAGCATTATGCCGGGAAAGTGAAATATGGGATAAAGGTGAGTAAATTTATCACTGAATATGCCTTTAGGGCAGAGGAGTGTTCTTAAGTATATCACCATCCCTGTCACACTACCCTCTTTGTAGTTGGTCAGTACAGTGGGAGATAGTTTAAGGATACTACTAAAATTCATACTCTACTTTACAGTATTCTGCTGTCATTAGAAGATGGTTTTGTTTGTTTCCTCCTGCAGCTAAAATTGATGTCAGCCCATTCTGTATGTAATAGTCTATTTATTTATATTCTATTTTTTATTTTCTAATTTTTTAAAATATAATTTTTATTTTAAATTTAATTTCTATTTTATACTGGGGTATAGTTGACTTACAATGTTACGTTTCAATTGTACAGCAGGTGTACAGGTGTACAGCAAAATGGTTCCCATATAGGTTATTACATAATTGTAATAGCCTTTTTAGATCTGAAAGAATAGTTACCATCAGTAAGTCTTAAATCCACTAGTTTATCTATGTAGTTGGTTGAATTTTTCTCTTCTCTACATCCATTAGGCCTGACAAAGTTCATGTCATCATGTACCATTGGGTATTTGTGAGCTTGTACTCCTAATGATTATGTTGAAACTCTTTTTTTTTTATACAGCAGGTTCTTATTAGTCATCCATTTTATACACATCAGTGTATACATGTCAATCACAATCGCCCAATTCATCACACCCCCACCCCCACACCTCCACGGCTTTACCCCCTTGGTGTACACACGTTTGTTCTCTACATCTGTGTCTCAATTTCTGCCCTGAAAACCGGTTCATCTGTACCATTTTTCTAGGTTCCACATACATGCGTTAATATACGATATTTGTTTTTCTCTTTCTGAATTACTTCACTCTGTATGACAGTCTCTAGATCCATCCACAACGCAACAAATTGACCCAATTTCATTCCTTTTTATGGCTGAGTAATATTCCATTGTATATATGTACCACATCTTCTTTATCCATTCGTCTTTTGATGGGCATTTTGGTTGCTTCTGTGACCTGGCTATTGTAAATAGTGCTGCAGTGAACGTTGGGGTCCATGTGTCTTTTATTTTTTTATTTTTTGCGGTACGCGGGCCTCTCACCACTGTGGCCTCTCTACTGCAGAGCAGAGGCTCTGGGCGTGCAGGCTCAGCGGCCATGGTTCACGGGCCCAGCTGCTCCATGGCATGTGGGATCCTCCCGGACTGGGGCATGACCCTGTGTCCCCTGCATCGGCAGGCGGACTCTCAACCACTGCGCCACCAGGGAAGCCTGCATGTGTCTTTTTGAATTGTGGTTTTCTCTGGGTATATGCCCAGTAGTGGGATTGCTGGATCATATGGTAATTCTATTTTTAGTTTTTTAAGGAACCTCCATACTGTTCTCCATAGTGGCTGTATCAGTTTACATTCCCACCAACAGGGCAAGAGGGTTCCCTTTTCTCCACACCCCCTCTAGCATTTGCTGTTTGCAGATTTTCTGATGATGCCCATTCTAACTGGTGTGAGGTGATACCTCGTTGTAGTTTTGATTTGCATTTCTCTAATAATTAGTGATGTTGAGCAGCTTTTCATGTGCTTCTTGGCCATCTGTATGTCTTCTTTGGAGAAACATCTATTTAGGTCTTCTACCCATTTTTGGATTGGGTTGCTTGTTTTTTTAATATTGAGCTGCATGAGCTGTTTTTATATTTTCGAGATTAATCCTTTGTCCGTTGATTCGTTTGCAAATATTTTCTCCCATTCTGAGGGTTGTCTTTTCGTCTTGTTTATGGTTTCATTTGCAGTGCAAAAGCATTGAAGTTTCATTACATCCCATTTGCTTACTTTTGTTTTTATTTCCATTACTCTAGGAGGTGGATCAAAAAGGTTCTTGCTGTGATTTATGTCAAAGAGTGTTCTTCCTATGTTTTCCTCTAAGAGTTTTATAGTGTCCGGTCTTTCATTTAGGTCTCTAATCCATTTTGAGTATATTTTTGTGCATGGTGTTAGGGAGTGTTCTAATTTCATTCTTTTACATGTAGCTGTCCAGTTTTCCCAACACCACTTATTGAAGAGACTGTCTTTTCTCCATTGTATATCCTTGCCTCCTTTGTCATAGGTTACTTGACCATAGGTGCGTGGGTTTATCTCTGGGCTTTCTATCTTGTTCCATTGATCTGTGTTTCTGTTTTTGTGCCAGTACCGTATTGTCTTGATTACTGTAGCTTTGTAGTATATTCTGAAGTCAGGGAGTCTGATTCCTCCAGCTCCGCTTTTTTCCCTCAAGACTGCTTTGGCTATTTGGGGTCTTTTGTGTCTCCATACAAATTTTAAGGTTTTTTGTTCTGGTTCCATAAAAAATGCCATTGGTAATTTGATAGGGATTGCATTGAATCTGTAGATAGCTTTTGGTAGTATAGTTATTTCCACAATATTGACTCTTCCAATCTAAGAACATGGTATCTCTCTCCATCTGTTGGTATCATCTTTAATTTCTTTCATCAGTGTCTTATAGTTTTCTACATACAGGTCTTTTGTCTCCCTAGGTAGGTTTATTCCTAGGTATTTTATTCTTTCTGTTGCAGTGGTAAATGGGAGTGTTTCCTTACTTTCTCTTTCAGATTTTTCATCATTAGTGTATAGGAATGCAAGAGATTTCTGTGCATTAATTTCATATCCTGCAACTTTACCAAATTCATTGATTAGCTGTAGCAGTTTTCTGGTGGCATCTTTAGGATTCTCTATGTATGGTATCATGTCACCTGCAAACAGTGACAGTTTTACTTCTTCTTTTCCAATTTGAATTCCTTTTATTTCTGTTTCTTCTCTGATTGCCGTGGCTAGGACTTCCAAAACTATGTTGAATAATAGTGGTGAGAGTGGACATCCTTGTCTTGTTGCAGATCTTAGAGGAAATGCTTTCAGTTTTCACCATTGAGAATGATGGTTGCTGTGGGTTTGTCATATATGGCCTTTATTATGTTGAGGTAAGTTCCCTCTGTGCCCACTTTCTGGAGAGTTTTTATCATAAATGGGTGTTGCATTTTGTCAGAAGCTTTTTCTGCATCTATTGAGATGATCATATGGTTTTTATTCTTCAGTTTGTTAATATGGTGTGTCACGTTGATTGATTTGCGTATAGTGAAGAATCCTTGCATCCCTGGGATAAATCCCACTTGATCATGGTGTATGATCCTTTTAATGTGTTGTTGGATTCTGTTTGCCAGTATTTTGTTGAGGATTTTTGCATCTCTATTCATCAGTGATATTGGTGTGTAATTTTCTTTTTTTGTAGTATCTTTGTCTGGTTTTGGTATCAGGGTGATGGTGGCCTCATAGAATGAGTTTGCAGTTTTTTGCAGATTCCTCTGCAATTTTTGGGAAGAGTTTGAGAAGGATGGGTGTTAGCTCTTCTGTAAATGTTTGATAGAATTCACCTGTGAAGCCATCTCATCCTGGACTTCTGTTTGTTGGAAGATTTTAAATCACAGTTTCAATTTCATTACTTGTGATTGGTCTGTTCATATTTTCTATTTCTTCCTATTTCAGTCTTGGAAGTTTATACCTTTCTAAGAATTTGTCCATTTCTTCCAGGTTGTCCATTTTATTGGCATAGAGTGGCTTGTAGTAGTCTCTTAGGATGCTTTGTATTTCTGCGGTGTCTGTTGTAACTTCTCCTTTTTCATTTCTAATTTTTTTTTTTTTTTTTGCGGTACTTGGGCCTCTCACTGTTGTGGCCTCTCCCGTTGCGGAGCACAGGCTCTGGACACGCAGGCTCAGCGTCCATGGCTCACAGGCCCAGCCGCTCTGCGGCATGTGGGATCTTCCTGGACCGGGACACGAGCCTGTGTCCCCTGCATCGGCAGGTGGACTGTCAACCACTGCGCCACCAGGGATGCCCTACTCACCAAGTTTTAATCCTTCCATCTGGGTGTGGTTATAGTCAAATGCCTAGACTACGCATATCAGTATGGGACCTTCTTCCAGGAGTGTTATGCTTCTTGCCCTCCCTATCTTTCTGTGGGTATTTAAACGCCTTTTCTTCTGCTCTGTCATCGCCAACCCCCATTGACAGGTGGTTTTAACTGTCTATTTACAGTCCTTAGGTAATCTTATCCAGCTTTAAAAATCTGTATGCTGATGATATCCAAATGCATTTTCTGAAATCTCTGTAAGAATCTAGACAAATATATCCATCTGCCTACTTGATGTCTGTATGCAGACATAGTATAGTCGTTATAAGTGGCTGAGTTTGAACCTCTGTTCTTCCAGTTACTGTGTGATAGGAGCCAAGATAGTTAACCTTTCTATGACTCACTTTCCTCATCTATAAAATAGGAATAATAATATCATCTACCTCAAGGAGTTGTTAAGGTGATGAAATGAACTTATCAATGAGACAACACATGTAAAATGCTTAGAAGTGTGCCATATACTTAGAAACCTCTCAATAAATGTTACTCGCTATTATCGTTATTCTCAGCATCTCAAGCTTCACTTGGACAAAACTTACCTCATAATCCTCATTTTCTATCCCTATACCTTCTCTTTTCTCTAGTCATCTCCATATCAGTATATGGTACCTCTATCCACTTTGTTGCTCAAACCCAAAATATAGGTGTTAACCTGATTTCCTCATTCACTCACCATGCCCTAATCCACCAAGTCCTTTGTCCTTACCTCTAAAACATATCCCATATATGATAACCATTTTCCTTTTCCACTAACTAGTACCATCAATGTAGTCCAAGTCACTTTCAGTTCTTCTGGAATACTGCAATAGCTGGCCTACCTTTTCCATCTTTGTACAGTTCATTCCCTCTGCAGCAACCAGTGATGTTTATAAAACACCAGTTAGCTCATGTCATTATCCTTCCAGTGGCTTTTCTTTACACTTGAATAAAACCCAAACTCCTAGTTCAGGCTTACATAGCCTACATAGCCTATTTATTTGCTTATTCTTCTACCACTCTCACCCTTGCCAAGAATGCTTCAGCCCCTGGTCTTACTGGTTTTCTCTGAACTTGTTCAACTCCTTGCCACCTATAGGTAGTAGGTGTTCCCTTTGAAATGCTGTTCCTGGTCTTCTCATTTCTGGCTCCTTTTTGTTATTCAACTCTCGTCATTTTATGTGATAGTCCTGTAGAGAGTCCTTCCCTGACCAGTGTTTAACAAGCTGCAATAAGATTGTGGAATGCTCATTCTAATTTAAATTAATTTTTGAATTAAATAGTTTTAGGGTCAGATGGGACTTTGTAGAGGATATCTATCTGGTCCCTTTAGCTGCCTAAAACAGAAGTCACTTCTATAGCCTTATTCAACCACTGTTCATATATGTCACCCATTATCTTCTTGGTTTAATAATTTTTTCAAAAGTGACACTGGTACTTTTTTCATGTAGGATTTCCGGGAAAAAAATACAGATCATATGCGCCCTGACATTGTCGCTCTTCTGAGAAGTAGCAAGAATGCATTTATCTCTGGGATGATTGGAATTGATCCTGTAGCTGTTTTCCGTTGGGCAGTTCTCCGGGCTTTTTTCAGAGCTGTTATTGCTTTCAGGGAAGCTGGGAAAAGACACATTCAGAGAAAAACTGGTAAGCAGTAGACATCAGTATTCTACCATGCTTCTGTTTGTTTTCTTACCCTGCCCTAACATCATGTTTCAGATCTAATGAGTTCTGGTGAGTGTATGTGTGTGTATGTATATGTTGGTACATTTTTATTAATAAATACTGATAGGAATAATGAGTGTAAAGCACCTGGTATTTTTTAGGCATTCAGACATTGGTATGATTTTTAAACAAAAAGTGAAATTATTATTTAATTATATAGAATTTAATATTGATATTTTTCTCTGTTTTCAAGTCATAGTTTTTACTACAAATGAAACATAATGTGGAAGCATAAGTCAGGAGGCAGAAAAATTAGGATGGAGGTAGTATAGTATAGTGGGGTAATCCAACTTCAGTAATCAGTTGTCATCTCTTCTCTTGACTGATTTTGTGACTGTTAGCTGTTTTTCTTGGAGTGTAATACTGCCTTCAATATTATGAGGGTAAAATCAGATAATACATGTAAAGTATCTGTTTATGAGGTGTTAATTTTCTTTTCCTCTTACACTTAAGTCAGTTAGCTGGATTTTACTTTAAAAGTTAGGAATGGATAAAACAGGATACTTTGTTTGTGTGTCTCCTCCTTAAATCATAAAATATTCTCATTTTACATTCTGTGGGAGGAGCATCTCTAAAGCACTTGCTACCTACTTGAAATGACACTGTTGCTTGCTGTAGCTCTAGCCTTAGATAGACCATTGTTGCATAGTGAGGATATTCTAATACATATGTAATTATTTAAAATAATTTTTTTTGCCAAGAAGCTTCAGCAGAAGTGCAGGAGGACACATTTTGTGCTTTCAGAACTCCTAGACTTACTCATAGGGCTTTTGGGCATGTGCACTAGCAGTAAATCTTTAAATTCAGCTTTTATGTATTCTAACTGAATAAAATATTTGAGAGATTGTATTTCTAAAATGAGAGGCAAAACTAATTGAATTTCATTTCTGTACTTCAGATTATAACGTGTGCAAACTGGCCTTTGTGGAGAGAACTATAGTTTTTTTTTTAAATAAAAGGAGTATCTTAAAACTGCTTTGCCTTTGCCAAAATTATTTCTAAGAGGCTATCTTTGCAAAAGCTTGAAAAAAATTTAAATTGAGGTATAATGGACATATAACATTATATTAGTTTCAGGTATATAACATAATGATTCAATATTTGTGTGTACTGCAAAATGGTACCATCCATTACTATACAAAATTACAAAACTTTTTCTTGTGATGAGAACTTTTACAATTTAATCTCTTGGCAACTTTAACATATGTACAGTACTGCAATATTATTGACTACAGTTACCAGCAAAAAGCTTTAAGGAAAAGTTTTTTCTTTTAAGATGCATTCTTATTTATTACAGTGGTCTTTATCAATTATGAAAATTTTGAAAATTGATACATATCCTGCTAAGACGTAACTGACTAAGATAAGAAACTTTTCTTATATTTACTGTTGAATACATTGCATTCTGTAAAAGTTATTCACATTGAATGTTACTTTGGCATTTAAAATATTATTTGTGAAAGCTGGTTCTATGTATATTAGTATTAATTAGGACAAAGACATGCAGTGCTACTAATGATCAGCAACTGAAATTATCTTTGATAATTTCTAGATTCTTCTTGTTTTCTAATCTAGTTTTGCTTTCTGGCCAGCATAGAGCTTCCACATAATAAACTCTTTTTGAAAACGCTTTTATACTAGGATATAACATGTATACAGAAAAGTGCACAGAACAAAACATATAGCTCAGTGAATTATCACAAAGTGAAAACACCCCTGGAACTATCTTCTAGGTTAGGAAAGAGAATATTACCAACATGCTAGAATTCCCCCTTGCATAAACTTTTAAAATTTCACTTTTTATCAAGAAAAAGAAAAACGATAGTTCATTTGCATTTTGAGGCAGTGACTGAGCAGGTTTGTTACAGAGAATAATTGTATTACAGCATATTAGTGTCAGTGCCAAAATTTAGCATTTTTCCTCCCTCTGCACCACTTACCACCTGCTGTTTTCTGGTGATAACGGATAAACGGATATTATAAAATTAGAACATTGTAGTATTGCGAAACAAAAACTAACAGAGTAACTGTGAAAATGAACTAAGTAGTAGATGCAGAACTCTTATAATGACCATAAGTAGTATGCAAACATATCAACATGAAACAGGGATTGGAGATTATTTAAGCAGAAGTAGAATATATGAAAGGCAGAAGGTAACCCAGTTCAGATCTTGAATGAGAGTAAGAAGAGGTCAAAGATAATATTTCTAATGAAGAAAGAAGATGTAGACTGCAGAAGTGCAATATATTTTCACTTCCTTTAAGAAATAAGATATTTCACTGGACTCTTAGCTGATTGTCAACAAATACCTTGATGGTGAACCAAAAAAATCTTTTTCTTCATCAAGCCAACTGAGCACAAATGAGAATATCAAATTTAAATCTACTTTTGACTGTTATTTTTTCTTTTTTATAGACTTTCAAATTAGACGGCACAGTGCCATTTTAAGGTCTTTAAATAAAAATTAATTCAACTTATTCCTTTTAAGAATAAATTTGTTATAGCTGTGGTATGTTATAGCTGGGGCAGGTTATCAGGAAATCCTAAAATGTTCTTAGTAGAGTCATATAAATAGGCAGTCTGAGTGAAGGTACATGTTGGCCCTGCTGGGAGGTGGAATTAAAAATGGTAATGATTTTTCTGGTCAGCAGTGAGGTATTGGAGTACACGTATTCCAGTGGTAGCATCCACCTTGCCTCTGTTTTACTCCTCCTGAATAAGAAAGAGCCTGGACTAGAAAGTACAGGGGAGATCATAACTTGACCATGAATTATACAGTGTGCAGATGTGAGTGCAGTGATGCTTATTTTGGTCTTTTGGAGTTACATAAAAGTATAGCCAAAGAGGAATTTTAATCCATCTAAAAAGACTAGGCAGAGACAGCGAATTCAGCTGTGGCATTGGCATAAGAGGCAAGAACGAGGGGCTTCCCTGGTGGTGCAGTGGTTAAGAATCCACCTGCCAATGCAGGGGACACGGGTTCGATCCCTGGTCCGGGAAGATTCCACATACTGCAGAGCAGCTAAGCCCATGCACCACAACTACTGAGCCTGCGAGCCGCAACTACTGAACCCCATGCGCCTAGAGCCCGTGCTCTGCAACAAGAGAAGCAACTGCAATGAGAAGCCTGCGCACCACAATGAAGAGTAGCCCCCGCTCACCACAACTAGAGAAAGCCTGCACGAAGCAACAAAGACCCAATGCAGTCAAAAATAAATAAATTAATTAATTAAAAAAAAAAAAAAAAGAGGCAAGAACAAGAGTCCAAAGTGTCATTCAGTTCCTTAATCTACAGGGAGAAAAGCTGAAGCCATTCATATAGTGTCTGCAGATAGAGAGCTTTAATGGTTCCCACATAAACTTTTCCTCTTCCCCATCCCACACAAAGGACTCCGTAACTCTAATGTGCTCCCATTTGTTTTTGCAAGTGGGAGAAGGATTCCAGTGACCATCTATTTCCAGAAATGACCTGGTACTAAAACTAATTTAGATATCACCTAAACAGGGTCTAGGATCTCTATGCAGTACTCTATCCATAATTCTACCCAGTACTTAAGACAATTAAGAGCATTTTTGTTAACAAAACCCTGACCATTATTTATAAATCAATTCTGTATCAGGCACTATGGTGTGGTGATTAAGAGTAAGGGTTTTAGATTAAATGTCAATGAAACAGTAGAGTAAGGACCTCTGAAAGTTCTCTCTTCCATAAAAGCAACAAGAACACTTGCAAAAATTGTCAGAATAACTTTGCTGGAGCTCCGTGAATTCATCAAAGGCCTTCAGTAATCTGGGAAGTATATATACAAGAAAAAAGGCTGAATATTGATAATGCCAGTGCACTTTGTAGTGTTTTAACTCGCACTACTCACCTCCCTCCCTCCCAAGCTCTACAGTAGCCTTGAAAATCAATCGCCTGGAAGCACAATGAAAATCAGCAGTGTGACAACCCCTGGAGGGAATAGAGGGGGGCTGGCACTCCTTCAAAGCCCCATTCGCAGAGAATATTCAACTTATTTGGTAGTTCCCTGGAAGACCCCACTTACAAGGCTATCTTTTAACCTGACTTGGAGCTTGCAGTATGAATAACCTTTTACCTAGGGCTTTTGTCCAAAACAATCAGAAGCATTTGTTGAACATTGCAACTCTCTGATGCAGTAGATAACAGCTGGGGCAAAGACTAACCAAAACATTTGAAAGGAAAAGCTGGAGAATGAGGTTTCCATAACGGCTATGAAAAGTTCCCATATATTCATGGGAATCTAGATAGCTATGCACATGCATAGGACTGTATACGTGCCCAGGGCTATGCATATGCTCAGTAAAGACCTGAGGATATCCTGATTTCTTACCTCAGGATAACCTTCAGATTCTGTGCAAGCAGGGCAAGGCTAAGTTGTAAACTTCCTAGCTGAGTGTTGAAGGTATGCACCAACATACACACTCAGTGACCCTTGACAAAAACTGGGAGAATTAGTGGTTTCAGGCATGTAAAGATATCCTTCAATTAGTAGCTGACATTTAAGCTTACTGAGCAGAGATTTCCATGGTCACCTGTGACAAACTTTACAGAATTAGTTCAGGAAAGTCCTAAACAAATAGAAGCAACTGTAAGAAACAGCAACAACAGCAAATCCTGGGAAGAGAATTTTCAGAGTTGCCATGTTATATAACTACCCCTGAAAAAATCCAGACATTGATATTACTAGACAAAGTCTTTAAACTATTTTAAATATATTTAAAGACTTAAAGGTAACTATATCTGAAGAACAAAAGGAAAGTATGAGAACAATGTCTCACCAAATGGAGAATATCAATTTTATACATACACACACACACACACACACACACACACATCAATTTTGAAGTGGAAAAAAATGTACAATAACTGAAATGAGAAATTCAGTAGAAGAGTTCACCAGCAGGTTTGAATAAGCAGAAGCCAGAATCGGGTGAACATGAAGACAGATCAGTTGAGATGATCTGGCTAAGGAACAGGAATAATAAAGAATGAAGAAAAATAAACAGAGCTTCTAGACTTATGGGACACCATGAGGTATATAAACTTCTGAGAGTCCAGAAGGAAAGGAGGGAAAGGGAAAGAAAGAATATTTCAAGAAATAATGGCCAACACCTCCTCAAATTTGATGAGAAAATTAATATACGCATCTAGCAAGCTCAGCAAACTGCAACGTGGGTGAATTCAAAGAGATTCAAACTTAGATATATCGTAATTAAACTCTCTAGAGGTAAAGAGAGAATATTGAAAGCAGCAAGAGAAAAATGATTCATCATGCACCAAGTATCCTCAGTAAGATTAAAAGTTGTTTCATCATTAGAAAGCATTGAGGCTAGAGGACAGCAACTTGGCATACTCAAAGTGCTGAAAGAAAAAAACACTGTCAATCAAGAATTCTGTATTCACTAAAACTATCCTTCAAGATGAAATTATGACATTCCCAGATAAACAGATCCTGAGTGACTGTTACTAGCTGCCCCACAAGAAATATTAAAGGGAGTTCTTCTGGCTGAAATGAAAGGACACTAGACAGTAGCTTGAAAGCACATGAAATAATAAAGAGCACCATTAAAGACAGCTATAGAGTTAAATATAAAAGATAGTAAAAATGTATTTTTTACATTTTGTAACTTTTTTTCCCTCCAATCTGATTTAAAAGACAACTGTGAAAAAGCAATAATTATAAATCTCTCTTGGAGGGCATGCCATTTTAAAGATGTAATTTGCATGACAATAACAGCATAAAGAAGGAGGAAGGGAATGAAGCTATATAGGAGGAAAGTTTTTATATACTGTTGAAATTAAGTAGCTTTTAATCTAGATTAGATTGTTGTAAGTTAAGATGCTAATTTTAATTCCCTTGGCACCTGTTAAGAAAATAACTAAAAAATAATACAGTAAAAGAAATGACCAAAATATTAAAATAGTATACTAGAAAACATCTATTCAACACAAAAGAAGAGAGTAATGAAAGAAAAGAGGAACAAAAATAATATGTCTTACGGTATATGTGGAAACTAAATAACACACTTCTTAATAACCAATGGGACAAAGAAGAAATCACAAGGGAAATTAGAAAATAATTTGAAATGAATAGAAGAAAATATACACCCATATCTTACGGGATACCGCTAAAACAGTGCTTAGAGGGAAATTTATTTCTCCTTTAGAGAAATTTCTCTCTCTTAAAAAAGAAAGAATATCTCAAATCAATAACTTAATGCCCCACCTTAAGATTCTAGGGAAAAAGGGAAAACTAAACCCAAAGCAAGCAGTAGGAAGGACATAAAAAGTAGGTCTGGAATAAATAAGAGAAGAAAACAATAAAGAAAATAAATAAAACTGAAAGGTACTTCTTTAAAAAGGTAAATGAAATTGACAAACCTTGAGGTAGACAGACCAAGAAGAGGAGAGAGGAGACTCAGATTACTAATTTGGGGAAAGAAAGGGGGGTGTTGCTGCTGAACTGATGGAAATAAAAAGGATTATCATACTATTAACAGTTGTATGTCAACAAATTAGAACCTAGTGGAAATGGAAAAATTCCTAGAAATATGCTAACAGCCTATACTGACTCCAGAAGAAATAGAAAGTCTGAAAAGGCCTGCTACAAGAAAAGAGATTGAATTAGTTATGAAAAAAAATCTTCCGACAAACCAAGGAACAGTGAATTCACTGATAAATTTTATCAAATACTTAATGAAGAATTAACACCAATCCTATATAAACTCTTCCAAAAACATAGACAATAAGGGAATACTTTCATTCTCAATCTGTGAGGCCAGTATTACCAGCATACCAGATAAGACATCACAGAAATGAAAACCACAAACCAATATCCCTCAACAAAAATCCTCAACAAAATCCTTGCAGACTGAGTCCAGCAATATGTAAAAAGTATTTTACACCATTATCTAGTGGAATATACCCAGGAATGCAAGATTGGTTCACCTTAGAAAACTCAAATCAATGTAATACACCACATTGATAGACTAAAGAGCAAAGATCAGATCATCACCTCAATAGACACAGAAGAGGCATTTGACAGACGTGAATACCTTTTCATATTTTTCATCATAAAAATGCTGAACAAATTAGCAATAGAAGGGGACTTCCTCAGTCTGATAAGGGGACCTGTGAAAAACCCAAAGGTTGTATCATTCTTGATGGTGAATGACTGAATACTGTTCCCTTAAGATCAGAAACAAGACAGGATATCTGTTTTCACCTCTTCTATTTAACATTGTCCTGGAAATCCTGGTAAGAGTAATCAGGCAAGAGAAGGAAATAAAAGACATCCAAATTGGAAAGGAAGAAACCATTTTGTTTGTAGATGACATATTTTATGTAAAATTTCTTAAGGAATCTACAAAAAAGTCTATAGAGATAAAAAATGAGCTCAAGTTGCAAGACACAACGTCAACATGCAAAATTGGTTGTATTTCTAGACATTAACAGTAAACGACGTGAAAACAAAATTAAGTTCGTGCTTCAGTTACAAGAGCACCAACAAGTATAAAATTCTTACTGATAAATTTAACAAAAGAATTGCAAGACTTGTTCACTGAAACTACAAAATATTGTTGAAAAAGCTTAAAGAATACTGCAGTAAATGGAAAGATATTCTATGTTTATGCATTGGAAGGCATAGTTAAGATGGCAATACTGGATCTACAGATTCAGCATAGTCCTGTCAAAACCACAGCTACCTTTATGCAGATATTGACAAGCTAATCCTAAAATTGATATGTAAAGGAATCCAGAAATGCAAGAAGGACAAAAATTGGAAGACTCACATTGCCCAGTTTGGATTAGGCAGTGAATTCTTAGGTATGACAGGATTAGGTATAAAGCACAAGCGACCAAAGAAAAAATGGATAAATTAGACTTCATCAAAATTAAAAACTTTTGTGCCTCAAAGGATACTATTATTTTTAATTAATTTATTTATTTTTGGCTGCGCTGGGTCTTCGTTGCTGTGCACGGGCTTTCTCTAGTTGCGGCGAGCGGGGGCTACTCTTTGTTGCAGTGAGCGGGCCTCTCAATGCGGTGGCTTCTTTTGTTGCAGAGCACGGGCTCTAGGGCTCATGGGCTTCAGTAGTTGCGGTGCAAGGGCTCAGTAGTTGTGGCTTGCGGGCTCCAGAGTGCAGGCTCAGTAGTTGTGGTGCACGGGCCTAGTTGCTCCACGGCATGTGGGATCTTCCCAGACCAGGGCTCGAACCCGTGTCCCCTGCACCAGCAGGCGGATTCCCAACCACTGCGCCACCAGGGAGGCCCTCAAAGGATACTATTAAGAGAGTGAAGGGACTTCCCTGGTGGCGCAGTGGATAAGACCACGCTCCCAATGCAGGGGGCCAGGATTTGATCCCTGTTCAGGAAACTAGATCCCACGTGCATGCCACAACTAAAGAGCTGGAGAGCCGCAAATAAGGAGCCTGTGAGCCTCAACTGAGGAGCCCACGTGCTGCAACTAAGGAGCTGGCGAGCCACAACTAAGGAGCCCACAAGCTGCAACTAAGGAGGCTGCCTGCTGCAACTAAGACCTGGTGCAACCAAATAAATAAATATTTAAAAAAAAGTGAAATGACAACTCACAGAATGATAGAAGATATTTATAAATCACGTATCTAATAAGGAACTGGTATCTAGAATATATACAATTCTTGCAATTCAGTAGTAAAAAACTAATAACCCAATTAAAAAATGGGCAAAGGATGTTAAAAGACATTTCTCCAAGGAAGATATGCAAATGGTCAATAAAAAGCATGAAAAGATGGTCAATATAATTTGTCATTAGGGAATTGCAAATTGAAACCACAGTAAGGTACAACTTCACATCTACTAGGATGGCTACAATAAAACAGACAGGTAATAACAAATGTTGGTAATAAGGATGTGGAGAAATTGGAAGCCTCACATGCTGCTGGTGAAAACTTAAAATGGTGCAGCCACTTTGTAAAACAGCCTGGTAGTTACATTTTACCCAGCAGTTCCACTCTTAGGTAGATACTTAAAAGAATTGAAAGCAGGTGTTCAAACAAAAACTTGTACTTGATGTTCTTAGCAACATATTCATAATAGCCAAAAGGTAGAAACGACTCAAATGTTTATCAACAGATGACTGGATAAACAAAATGTGGTATATCCGTACAATGGAATACTATTCTGTCATGTAAATGAATGAGGTACTAGTACATGCTATAACATGGGTGAACCTTGAAAGCATTTTGTGAAGTGAAAGCATAAGACACAAAAGGCCACATACTGTATGATTTCATTTATATGAATTTTCTAGAATAGGCAAATCTGTTGAGAAAGAATGTAGATTAGTGTTTGCTCAGGGCAGACAGGGAGATAACAAGGGGCGTGATAGTTTAAAAGTACAGAGTTTCTCCCTAAGGACTCCACACAAAAACTACTAGATCTAATGAATGAATTCAGCAAAGTAGCAGGATACAAGAGTAACATTCAGAAATCAGTTGTATTTCTTTTTTTTTTTAAAATAAACTTATTTATTTATTTATGGCTGTGTTGGGTCTTCGTTTCTGTGCGAGGGCTTTCTCTAGTTGCGGCGAGTGGGGGCCACTCTTCATTGTGGTGTGCGGGCCTCTCACTGT
Source organism: Tursiops truncatus (assembly GCF_011762595.2). Lineage (NCBI taxonomy): Eukaryota > Metazoa > Chordata > Mammalia > Artiodactyla > Delphinidae > Tursiops > Tursiops truncatus. Next base: position 113,485,248 of record NC_047035.1, on the reverse strand, counting down.
CGTGGCCTCTCTTGTTGCGGAGCACAGGCTCCAGACGCGCAGGCTCAGCAGTTGTGGCTCACGGGCCCAGTTGCTCCATGGCATGTGGGATCTTCCCAGACCAGGGCTCAAACCCATGTCCCCTGCATTGGCAGGCAGATTCTCAAACACTGCACCACCAGGGAAGCCCCATCAGTTGTATTTCTTTACACTAACCATGAAATATCAGAAAGGGAATGTAAAAAAAAAAAAAACAAAAAAACTGGGACTTCCCTGGTGGTGCAGTGGTTAAGAATCCGCCCGCCATTGCAGGGGACATGGGTTTAAGCCCTGGTCTGGGGAGATCCCACATGCCACGGAGCAACTAAGGCCGTGTGCCACAACTACTGAGCCTGTGCTCTAGTGCCCACGAGCCACAACTACTGAGCCCTTGTGCCACAACTACTGAAGCCCACACACCTAGAACCCGTGCTCCACAACAAGAGAAGCCACCGCAATGAGAAGCCTGCACACCACAACAAAGAGTAGCTCCACTCTCCACAACTGGAGAAAGCCCATGTGCAGCAAAGAAGACCCAATGCAACCAAAACTAACTAACTTAATTAATAAATAAATAAATTTATTTTAAAAAACCCAAAAAACCTTTTAAAATTACACCAAAAGTATCTAGGAATAAACCTGACCAAGGAGGTGAAAGACTTACACACTGAGAACTATAAAACATTAATAACGGAAGTAAAAGAGGATTCAAAGAAATGGAAAGATATCCCATGCTCTTGGATTGGAAGAATTAATACAGTTAAAATGGCAATACTACCCAAAGCAATCTACAGATACAGTGAGATCCTGTCAAATTACACATGACATTTTTCATAGAACTAGAACAAATTCCAAAAATTTATATGGAACCATGAAAGACCCAGAATTGCTAGAGCAATCCTGAGGGAAAAAAAAAAGCAGGAGGACTTCCCTGGTGGCATAGTGATTAAGAATCCATGCCAGTGCAGGGGACACAGGTTCAAGTCCTGGTCTGGGAAGATCCCATATGCCCGCAGAGCAACTAAGCCCGTGTGCCACAACTACTGATCCTGCACTCTAGAGCCCATGAGCCACAGCTGCTGAGCCCACGTGCCACATCTACTGGGGCCCGCGCACCTCTAGCCTGTGCTCTGCAACAAAGACAAGGCACCGCAATGAGAGGCCCACGCACTTCAGCAAAGGGTGGCCCCCATTCACTGCAACTAGAGAAAGCCCATGCACAGCAATGAAGACACAATGCAGACAAAACTAAATATAAATTAATTAATTAATTTTTTTTAAAAAAAGCAAGAGGCATAACTCTCCCAGACTTCAGACAATACCACAAAGTTACAGTAATCAAAACAATGTGGTATTGGTACAAAAACAGGCATACAGATCAATGGTACAGAATAGAGAGCCCAGAAATAAACCCATACACCTATGGTCAATTAATCTTCAACAAAGGAGGCAAGAATATAAAATGGGAAAAAGACAGTCTCTTCAGTGAGTGGTGCTGGGAGAGTTGGACAGCTGCATGTAAATCAGTGAAGTTAGAACACACCCTCACACCATGCACAAAAATAAACTCAAAATGTCTTAAAGACTTAAACATAAGACATGACAGTATAAAACTCCTAGAAGAGAGCAAAGGCAAAACATTCTCTGACATAAATCATACCAATGTTTTCTTAGGTCAGTCTCCCAAGGCAATAGAAATAAAAACAAAAACAAACAAATGAGACCTAATCAAACTTACAAGCTTTTGCACAGCAAAGGAAACCATAAAAAAACAAAAAGACGACCAATGGAATGGGAGAAAATATTTGCAAATGATGCAACAGACAAAGGCTTAATATCCGAAGTATACAAACAGCTCATACAGCTCAACAACAACAGAACAACAACCCACTTGAAATATGAGCAAAAGGGCTTCCCTGCTGCCGCAGTGGTTGAGAGTCCGCCTGCCGATGTAGGGGACATGGGTTCGTGCCCCGGTCCGGGAAGATCCCACATGCCACGGAGTGGCTGGGCCTGTGAGCCATGGCTGCTGAGCCTGCGCATCCGGAACCTGTGCTCCGCAACGGGAGAGGCCACAACAGTGAGAGGCCCGTGTACCGCAAAAAAAAAAAAAAAAAAAAAAAAAAAGGCAGAAGACCTTAATAGACATTTCTCCAAAGAAGACATACAGATAGCCAGTAGGCACATGAAAAGATGCTCAACATCACTAATTATTACAGAAATGCAAATCAAAACTACAATGAGGTACCACCTCACACTGGTCAGAATGGTCATCATTAAAACATCTACAAATAACAGTGCAGGAGAGAGTGTGGAGAAAAGGGAACCCTCCTACACTGTTGGTGGGGATGTAAGTTGTTACAGCCACTATGGAAAACAGTATGGAGGTTCCTCAGAAAACTAAAAATAAAATTACCATGTGATCCAGCAGTCCCACTCCTGGGATCATTACTTGATTGACTTTGGGAGGGGTAGGGGTGGTATTTACCGGAAGGGAATGAAATAACTTGCTGAGGTGATGGAAATGTCCTGTATCTTGATTGAGGATTATATGATATAACTATTTGTTTAAGCTCATCAAACTGTATACTTGAGATTAGTGGAGTTTACTGTATGTGAAATATACCTTTAAAAAAATGGCCCTAAGGCCTGGGAGCTGGCATTATAGAAACTATTACAGGATCAGAGACATGGCTTCGGGTTTGAATGATACAGTGGAGCTGGGATTGAACCCCTGTTTTATATGGTGTAGGACCTTCAAAGAGCTTGAACTCTTCTGTCACTGAAAAGATAATTGTAAAACTCTGTCTGTTGGCCTTGCCTAGAAGAACAAGAATCATATCAGTATGTGTTAGGCCTTAGATAAATTTTGAAAAAACAGTTGCCTAAAAAAATTAGTGCCCCATATCTTCTTCACCATGGGAGAGAATTTATACTGTTTGTTTGGTGCATAATCTCAAACTAAGAAATTATCAAAACTAGGCTAGGAACTTAGCATAAGCAAACACTAAATAAACCTCTTTTAAGAGTTTGAGACTCCACTGAAAATGTACTTATAAAACCATCCTAGGAAACCAAACCACCTTGACAGGGAGTTAGTACACACAACAGAGAGGAGTATCACTTTAAGGTTTGGAAATAGTATTATAGTCCATAAAGCAGTGTTTAAAATTGTTAAAGAGTTAAAAGAAGGCATAGAAAGCAGAATGAAAGAACAGAAGTTAAAAAAAAACAAACAAACCCTAAGTTGTAGGTACGATGATGAGACACAAAACAGTCGGTGAGACACAAAACAGTCACAGATATAAAATTACCCATAGCCAAATGGCATTGCCACAATTTATTTAGATAAAATAGAAAATTGAGTACAGAGGCTCAGGTTGTAGTCAAGTTGAGGGAGTTTTAATTTAAGATTACATAATAATTTACTATATTTAATATTCTGAACTCTTATATAAAACACTTTAATGCCATAATCTTTTTAGATTGTTTCTGACTAACAATATATCATTAGCTATTGAAGGGCCTGAAAGTCTGTTGATAACTTTCAAAAATTACAATTTGGATGGAGTATGAGTAGAACTCACCAGGTGGTTTTTTCCTCAAATGGTCCCCCTCAACTGATGGTTTACCCTAACCGCTAGCCCCCCACCCTGTTACTAACTAAGTGCAGCCTCATCTGAGCCTATGCATTCCTTCCCCCACCCAAGAGTCCTATGAAGGAGGGGATTATTGAGAATAGAATATTTTTATTGAGGTATCTTTTGACTAAGAAATGATGGTAACTTGGTAATACTTGTCTCTTCTTGAAACATTGAACATGTACAGTTACGGACTCTCTGTACTGGATAAATGAGATAGTGTTTTATTAGCTTACTTTTTAATTATAGGACAGAAATTTTTTTTTTAATTTTACAAAAGCTTGATATCTATCTATATCTATATTTATATCAGATATCTGTTTCTCTGTCTATCTATAATCTGATGTTACGGTATCATGAGATTCTGTATCTTTAACTAAAACGTGGATGCCTATTCTCTGGATGTAGATATTCAGTTTAAGGAATTATAGCTTGGTTAAACCATGCAAACCTCCTTGAATTACTGTGCTTCTGTTTAACTTCTAAAATGATTCTGCCTTGAGAACTATTCATAGATAGTATCTTATTCCTAATTATACAGTAAATATGTACTAATGGAACTTTAGTTCATAATTATGTGTTGCTTAATTTGCCTCCATCTACTGTTAAACTATTCACTTTTTTTTTTTTTTTTTTGGTTATTTTTTTTGTGGTACGCGGGCCTCTTACTGTTGCGGCCTCTCCCGTTGCGGAGCACAGGCTCCGGACGCGCAGGCTCAGCGGCCATGGCTCACGGGCCCAGCCGCTCCGCAGTATGTGGGATCTTCCCGCACCGGGGCACGAACCCGTGTCCCCTGCATCAGCAGGCGGACTCTCAACCACTGCGCCACCAGGGAAGCCCTCACTTTTATTTTTTAAAGGCAAACCTACATACATTTGAACTTCATGTCCTAACTCTAGAGATGTTCTTGTGTAAATGATACTTGACTCCTCCCAAACCTGGAAAACCTGAATTCTCTTTTAAATCCATTTATTCCTAATATTTATGGTACAATCTTCCTTCCCTCTTTACTGCTCGAGTGTCTCACTGTTTCAGTAGCACTAATCTGGGGCTTTGGTCCTTACTTGAATGTACTCTCGTTCCTTTCCTCCCAATAGTTGATTCTGACAGATTTTCCAGCTTTGTTTTCAGATTTATAAGTACAGAAGTGCTGCTGTGTTTTCCTGCTCTATAGTGCTTTTCTTCCTACTCTTTCAACATTGACACACTTGGAATTCCTACAAGTGTGGTTAATTGCGAGATTTGTGAACGTTTAACTTTTGGTAAATTGTTTTGGGTATATTTCTCTTTGGGGTTCCATCAGAAACAATGTTTCTTGCATTGTTGCCACCTCTATGCTAATTATATTTCAGACCTGATAAAAATGAGTCCATTAAAAAAAAGACACCATACAATTGTTTTTGAAATTTCCCTGGTATTTTCAATTAAAAATTTTTAGTATGATGTTAACTCACACTTTGAGTACCGAAAAAGGATACTTTTGAATTCCTGAATGGGACCTTTATTTTTTCCTATTGTTTTTGTGTAATTTCCTCAAATTAATTGGAAAAATTATTCACATTTAACCCCAATTATTTGATACATTTTTATTTACTCTTAAGATAGTTGGCAGCATTGTCCTTGATTCTCTATTGGTTTGGGCTTATATAATGTCTTTTTCTTTTCTCCATTTTTTGTTTTTCTTTTGCTTCCTAAGGACATGATGATACAGCGCCATGTGCAGTTTTGAAAAGTATGGATAGTATTAGCTTTCTCCAACACCCAGTCCACCAGAGGAGCTTAGAGATTCTGCAGAGGTGCAAGGAAGAGAAGTACAGTAAGGCTGCAAATCCTGATAAATAAACTCCGTGTCATCACATCCATTTGGAAATGGAAACCAGGAGCATTCTACACCTGGGTGGGATGTAAATAGCTTAGGCAATGTGACTTTATAATCCAGTGAGTCTCAGGATACTTCCACTGAGACTTTCATTCTTTTTTTTGAAAAAGTTGATATGCCTGTTGTTTTAACTTGGATGACTTTTAACTTGGATGACTATTTGTGATCCTTGAGTTGTTAATTATACTTGGTTACAGACTTTGAATTGGTTTCTGCTTTTGACTTTAAAATATCCAAGTGATGAGTAAAAATGAATAATGATTTTTTCCTGTTGGTTTTTTTTTTAAACTTTATTGAAATCTAATTGAGGTAGTGTAAACTGCATGCCAAAGCATACAGTTTGGTAAGTTTTGACATATATATGAAGTCATCACAATCAAGATAATTAACATATCTAACACTGCCAACAGTTTCCTGTCTCTTGAGAATTCCTGCTGATTTTTATGCTAATTTATACACTTGAATTTTAACATCAGCAATATTGTTTTCATTGGCAAATTCACTTAGTTTGACTATAGTTCTCCTATCAGATTTTATCATGTCTGATTTAGAGCAAAGTCACCACTTAATGTTTTGTCTAAGGAAGAATGACAGAATCATAGAGGGTGTTCTCTTGTTTTTGTTTTTTTTGTTGTTGTTTGTTTTTTTATAAAATTGGTGTGAAAAGATGCCCTTGGTCTCCATTTTCTCCTTTTCTGTTTGTTGTACTCATTCTGCATGAAAATGGTTCTTTTGCTTGTTGTGGGATAACAGTTGTTTGGCTACTGCTATTGCTATAGTGAGAATAAAGGATCCTTCAGAATATTCAAAGCCTAACTCAGCAATTTGCATATAATGGACTAAATTACTTATGTAGTCTGTTCTGAGCTTTTTACAAATCACAGATTTACTTTGCTAACTTCACAGTTCTGTGATTGAAATTCCATGGAATATTAGTATTTAATTATCAGTGAAAGGAGAATATAAGTAGAATTCCTAAGAGCAAATGTTGTGGGTTCTTTCTTCAGTTCTTACTTATGCTGTCTTGGTATAAGAAAATGTGTAATGCATTTTGAAAAATGTTGTTAAAATATTTTCTCATTTTAGAAGAACGAAGGTAAGTATTTCATTTAAAAAAGACATCTTCAAATGTTGCTCTTAATTATTGCTGTTGTTTCTGAAAGGTATACAAGTACTTATTCCAAATATCCATCTTCCTTTTCTTAATCTTTTAATCCATGGGACATGATTGAAAACAGTCTACAAATCTTTTGGAGGGAACTTAAATTAATTCTTTTTAACTTTTAAATAATTGCAAGTAGTTTATTTGCTTCGTTGATTTTCATGACTCTCAGCCTGACAACCCCAGGCCTAATTGTATTCCAGTTAGGTATATATGGGTGTAGAATAGGAAGGCACCAATTTCAGCAGCAGCTGCATGAGGATATTGTACATTGTACACATGCACATTTATTTCTACATTTGTGGAAGCTGGGCTTTTCCATTACTTTAGGTAGTTTATTTTCCATTATAGTACTACCAATAATTAAAATTTTATAATATATAAAATGATAAATTCAAGTTTTGGAGATTGTTTTTAAAAAACCGGGGGACTACTAGCCTTAGGTAATAGTAGTGGTGAATTGATGAGACAGACAGGTTTTCAGAGACAGAAAACCACAACCATACTGGCTTGAAGTGTCAGAGGATAAAGTTGAGGAGTAGCAAAGAAGCTTGAAATTTAGGAGGAAAATCCTGGAATGGAGAGAGCTGCCAAAGGCTAAAACTCAAAGTTAGAGTACGAATTCTGCCATCCATACCTGGCTGACTGTTGTGAGTATTCAGGGGAGACCATAGGAGCTCTGTCAAAGAGCAATGCAAACCAAATAGGAGATAACCTTGGAAAGACACAACTGCAGTAGGTGAGATTTGCAAGTTTACTGATTTTTTTTAACTGAGGGCTTTTTGTATCTCTGCATAGCTCCTCTTGGGGGATAGCTGAATTCTTACTGCCTTTAGTTGGAGGTGAGAGAGAAAGAAGCAGAAAAATATTGGAAGAAATAGTGCCTTGAAAACTTCTCATGTTTGAGAAAAACTAGCTTGGAGATTCAAGACAATCTGTGACCTTCAACTAGAATCAATACAAAAGAAAACCACAACTAGACACATTATAGGCAAATTGCTAAATGCCAAAGATAGAAAGGAAATCTTGAAAGCAGCCCAGAGAAAATATGGTACATTAAATACAGGGGAATACAGGCATACCTCAGAGCAATTTCAGAGTCAGTTCCAGATCACTGCAATAAAGCAAATATCACAATAAAGGGAGTCACATGAATTTTTTTGGTTTCCTGGTGCATATAAAAGTTATGTTTACACTATACTGTAGTCTGTTAAGTATGCAGTAGCATTATGTCGAAAAAAACAATGTACATACCTTAATTAAAAAATAATTTATTGCTGGGCTTCCCTGGTGGTGCAGTGGTTGAGAGTCCGCCTGCCCATGCAGGGAACACGGGTTCGTGCCCTGGTCCGGGAAGATCCCACATGCCGCGGAGTGGCTAGGCCCGTGAGCCATGGCCTCTGAGCCTGCGCGTCCAGAGCCTGTGCTCCGCAACGGGAGAGGCCGCAACAGTGAGAGGCCCGCATACCGCAAAAAAAAACCCCAAAAAACAAAACTTTATTGCTAAAAAATGCTAACCATAGTCCAAGCCTTCAGGGAGTAGTAGTTACATCAAAGATCACTGATCACAGATCACCATAACAAATATTATAATAATGAAAACTTTGAAATACTGCAGGCATTATCTAAATGTGACACAGAGACACTATGTGAGCAAATGCTGTTGGAAAAATGGTGCTGATAGACGTGCTCAACACAGGGTTGCCAAAAATCTTCAATTTGTAAAAATTGCAGTATCTGCAAAGCACAATAAAGTGAAGTACAATAAAATGAGGTTTGCCTATAATGATATGGTTAACACTTGTCTTCTCATTAAAAGCAATGGAGGCTGAAAGATATCCAAAAATCATAATTAAAATCCAACAAAACAATTCAAGACCCCCAAACAAAAGCAGTGTTCAGGCAGTTGCTTAATTTATAGTTTGGGTCCAGACAAGTTAATTGTCTGTTAGAAGAAAAATCAAGGCTGCAGGAAAACATAACAATTCATTGTTGTTACAGTGTATTATCCACAATGTCCAGTCATCAGTTAGGAAAAGTATCTTTCAAAAATGAAGCTGGAATAAAGATATTTTCAGATAAACAGATAATCTGAGGGAATTTGTCACCGTAATGTGTTTTATGAAAAATGATAATGGAAATTCTTTAGGTTAAAAGCAAATGACACCAGATGGTAATGTGGATGTATAGTAGAGGCTGATAAACTTTTTCTGCAAAGGATCAGATGGTAAATATTTTAGGCTTTGTCGGTCATATGGTCTGTTGAAACAACTCAGTTCTGCTGTGAAAGGAGCTATATAGACAATATATAAATAAATGAGCATGGATACATTCCAATAAATTTTTTTATAGTCACTGAAATTTAAATTCCATATAATTTTCACATGTTACAAAAATATTTTTCCATTGATTTTTTTCCTCAACCATTAAAAAAATGTAAAACCATTCTTGGCTCTCAGGCCATGCAAAAATAGTCAGTGGGTTTGATTTGGCCCATGGACTCTAGTTTGCTGATCCATGAGTTATTGGAAGGAATAAAGAAACCAGAGGTAATACATATGTATAAAAATAAATGACTATACATATTTTCTTTCCCTCTCTTAGTTCTTTTAAAAGATATATGATTATTTAGGGTAAAAACTATGACATTGTTCTGGTGGTTTAAAATGTGTCCACAAATTTTTTGATACTCCTCCCTTCAAAAGGCATGTGCTGTACTTAGTGATTTGCTTCTAAAGTGTAATGTGGCAGAACTGACAATGTGTGACCTTCGAGATTAAGACATAAAAGGTATTGTGGCTTTTCCTCCTCCATGTCATTTTTGGTGCTGCCACCTTCTCTCTATAGTGATTATTCTCTGAGATTTGCAGGGAGGAAATTAAAAGAGTGGTGAGAAGTTAGGGTTCTTGGGAGCATGAGCTGAAGCCCCACTTCCACAAAGGTCAGGAGCCCTGGAAAAGGGAAGGAATAAGAAGCTGGGGGAAGAGAGAGAGAGAGGGTGGAATAGTAGAATGTCACTTGAATTTAAACCCATACTTTTGACCTTCTTGGAAAAATGGAGATTGTGATGTTCCTGAACAAGATGAAGGACAAGCAATTGTCAGAGAAGGGCTTGTCATCGTCCTGATGTGCCTGCCTTAATGTCCATGACCTCAGGCATCAGTATGGTCACACAAATGTTTGAAAATTTAAAGGACGTTGTCTGACCAAAATGGAATTAAAATAGAAATCAGTAACAGAAAGACATCTGAGAAATCCTCACATATTTGGAAAATAACATGTATAAGTAACTTATAAGTTAAAGAAAAATTTATAAGGGCAACTTGAAAATATTTTTGTTTGAATGATAATGGAAACACAGCATATTACAGGTTGTGGAATGCAGCTAAAGAAGTGCTTAGAAGAAAACCGGTAGCTTTAAACCTTTATATGAGAAAAGAAATGAGGTAAAAAAACAATGATCTGAGCTTTTACTTTATGAAGCTACAACAAGAAGGGCCTATTAGAGCTAAAATTACTGAATAGGAAGCTGACCAACAGTGGAGAAAATCAGTGGAAACCAAAAGCTGGTATTTCGGGTGTTTTAGTTTTTGTTTTGTTTTCTTTTATTTATTTTTGTAATACAGCAGGTTCTTATTAGTCATCAGTTTTATACACATCAGTGTATACATGTCAATCCCAATGGCCCAGTTCATCACATCACCACCCCCACCCCCCCTGCCACTTTCCCCCATTGGTGTCCATATGTTTGTGTTCTACATCTGTGTCTCAATTTCTGCCCGGCAGACTGGTTCATCTGTACCATTTTTCTAGGTTCCACATATATGCGTTAATATACGATGTTTGTTTTTCTCTTTCTGACTTAACTTCACTCTGTATGACAGTCTCTGGATCCATCCACGTCTCAACAAATGACCCAATTTCGTCCCTTTTTATGGCTGAGTAATATTCCATTGTATATATGGATATTCCATTGTATATATGGAATATATGTATGTATATATATATATATATATATGTATATAATCAATTGTATATATGTACCACATCTTCTTTATACGTTCATCTGTTGATGGACATTTAGGTTGCTTCCATGACCTGTAAATAGTGCTGCAGTGAACATTGGGGTGCACATGTCTTTTTGAATTATGGTTTTCTCTGGGTATATGCCCAGTAGTGGGATTGCTGGGTCATATGGTAATTCTATTTTTAGCTTTTTAAGGAACCTCCATACTGTTCTCCATAGTGGCTGTATCAGTTTACATTCCCACCAGCAGGGCAAGAGGGTTCCCTTTTCTCCACACCCACTCCAGCATTTGTTGTTTGTAGATTTTCTGATGATGCCCATTCTAACTGGTGTGAGGTGATACCTCATTGTAGTTTTGATTTGTATTTCTCTAATAATTAGTGATGTTGAGCAGCTTTTCATGTGCTTCTTGGCCATCTGTATGTCTTTGGAGAAACGTCCATTTAGGTCTTCTGCCCATTTTTGGATTGGGTTGTCTGTTTTTTTTTAATATTGAGCTGCATGAGCTGTTTTTATATTTTGGAGATTAATCCTTTGTCCGTTGATTCATTTGCAAATATTTTCTCCCATCCTGAGGGTTGTCTTTTTGTTTTGTTTATGGTTTCCTTTGCTGTGCAAAAGCTTTGAAGTTTCATTAGGTCCCATTTGTTTATTTTTGTTTTTATTTCCATTACTCTAGGAGGTGGATCAAAAAAGATCTTGCTGTGATTTATGTCAAAGAGGGTTCTTCCTATGTTTTCCTCTAAGAGTTTTATAGTGTCTGGTCTTACATTTAGGTCTTGAATCCATTTTGAGTTTATTTTTGTGCATGGTGTTATGGAGTGTTCTAATTTCATTCTTTCACATGTAGCTGTCCAGTTTTCCCAGCACCACTTATTGAAGAGACTATCTTTTCTCCGTTATATATCCTTGCCTCGTTTGTCATAGATTACCTGACCATAGGTGCGTGGGTTTATCTCTGGGCTTTCTATCTTGTTCCATTGATCTATATTCCTGTTCTTGTACAAGTACCATATTGTCTTGATTACTGCAGCTTTGTAGTATAGTCTGAAGTCAGGGAGTATGATTCCTCCAGCTCCGCTTGTTTCCCTCAAGACTGCTTTGGCTATTCGGGGTCTTTTGTGTCTGCATATAAATTTTAAGATTTTTTTTCCAGTTCTGTAAAAAATGCCATTGGTAATTTGATAGGGATTGCATTGAATCTGTAGATTGCTTTCGGTAGTATAGTCATTTTCACAATATTGATTCTTCCAATCCAAGAACATGGTATATCTCTCCATCTGTTGGTATCATCTTTAATTTCTTTCATCAGTGTCTTATAGTTTTCTGCATACAGGTCTTTTGTCTCCCCAGGTAGGTTTATTCCTAGGTATTTTATTCTTTTTGTTGCAGTGGTAAATGGCAGTGTTTCCTTAATTTCTCTTTCAGATTTTTCATTAGTATATAGGAATGCAAGAGATTTCTGTGCATTAATTTTGTATCCTGCAGCTTTACCAAATTTGTTGATTAGCTGTAGTAGTTTTCTGGTAGCATCTGTAGGATTCTCTATGTATAGTATCATGTCATCTACAAACAGTGACAGTTTTACTTCTTCTTTTCCAATTTGTATTCCTTTTATTTCTTTTTCTTCTCTGATTGCTGTAGCTAGGACTTCCAAAACTATGTTGAATAAGAGTGCTGAGAGTGGACATCCTTGTCTTGTTCCTGATCTTAGAGGAAATGCTTTCAGTTTTTCACCGTTGAGAATGATGTTCGCTGTGGGTTTGTTGTATATGGCCTTTAGTATGTTGAGGTAGGTTCCCTCTATGCCCACTTTCTGGAGAGTTTTTATCATAAATGGGTGTTGAATTTTGTCAGAAGCTATTTTGCATCTATTGAGATGATCATATGGTTTTTCTTCTTCAATTTGTTAATATGGTGTATCACACTGATTGATTTGTGTATACTGAAGAATCCTTGCATCCCTGGGATAAATCCCACTTGATCGTGGTGTATGATCCTTTTAATATGTTGTTGGATTCTGTTTGCTAGTATTTTGTTGAGGATTTTTACCTCTATATTCATCAGTGATATTAGTCTATAATTTTCTTTATTTGTAGTATCTTTGTCTGGTTTTGGTATCAGGGTGATGGTGGCCTCATAGAATGAGTTTGGGAGTGTTCCTTCCTCTGCAATTTTTTTGGAAGAGTTTGAGAAGGATGGATGTTAGCTCTTCTCTAAATGTTTGATAGAATTCACCTGTGAAGCCATGTGGTCCTGGACTTTTGTTTGTTGGAAGATTTTTAATCACAGTTTCAATTTCATTACTTGTGATTGGTCTGTTCATATTTTCTATTTCTTCCTGGTTCAGTCGTGGAAGGTTATACCTTACTAAGAATTTGTCCATTTCTTCCAGGTTGTCCATTTTATTGGCATAGAGTGGCTTGTAGTAGTCTCTTAGGATGCTTTGTATTTCTGTGGTGTCTGTTGTAACTTCTCCTTTTTCATTTCTAATTTTATTGATTTGAGTCCCCTTCCTCTTTTTCTTGATGAGTCTGGCTAATGGTTTATCAATTTTGTTTATCTTCTCAAAAAGCCAGCTTGTAGTTTTATTGATCTTTGCTATTGTTTTCTTTGTTTCTATTTCATTTCTTTCTGCTCTGATCTTTATGATTTCTTTCCTTCTGCTAACTTTGGGTTTTGTTCGTTCTTCTTTCTCTAGTTCCTTTAGGTGTAAGGTTAGATTGTTTATTTGAGGTTTTTCTTGTTTCTTGAGGTAGGCTTGTATAGCTATAAACTTCCCTCTTAGAACTGCTTTTGCCGATTCACGTAGGTTTTGGATCATCGTGTTTTCATTGTCATTTGTCTCTAGGTATTTTTTGATTTCCTCTTTGATTTCTTCAGTGTTGTCTCGGTTATTTAGTAACGTATTGTTTAGCCTCCATGTGATTGTGTTTTTTACATTTTTTTCCTGTAATTAATTGATTTCTGATCTCAAAGTGTTATGGTCAGAAAAGATGCTTGATATGATTTCAATTTTCTTAAATTTACTGAGGCTTGATTTGTGACCCAAGATGTGATCTATCCTGGAGAATGTTCCGTGCGCCCTTGAGAAGAAAGTGTAATCTGCTGTTTTTGGATGGAATATCCTAGAAATATCAATTAAATCTATCTGGTTTACTGTGTCATTTAAAGTTTCTGTTTCCTTATTTATTTTCATTTTCCATGATCTGTCTATTGGTGTAAGTGAGGCATTAAAGGCCCCCACTATTATTGTGTTGCTGTCGATTTCCTCTTTTATAGCTGTTAGCAGTTGCCTTATGTATTGAGATGCTCCTATGTTGGGTGCATATATATTTATAATTGTTATATCTTCTTCTTGGATTGATCCCTTGATCATTATGTAGTGTCCTTCCTTGTCTCTTGTAACATTGTATATTTTAAAGTCTGTTTAATCTGGTATGAGTATTGCTACTCCATCTTTCTTTTGATTTCCATTTGCGTGGAGTATCTTTTTCCATCCCCTCAATTCAGTCTGTATTTGTCCCTAGGTCAGAAGTGGGTCTCTTGTAGACAGCATATATATGGGTCTTGTTTTTGTATCCATTCAACAAGCCTGTGTCTTTTGGTTGGAGCATTTAATCCATTCACGTTTAAGGTAATTATCGATATGTATGTTCCTATGACCATTTTCTTAATTGTTTTGGGGTTTATTTTTGTAGGTCCTTTTCTTCTCTTGTGTTTCCTACTTAGAGAAGTTTCTTTAGCATTTGTTGTAGAGCTAGTTGGGTGGTGCTGGATTCTCTTAGCTTTTGCTTGTCTGTAAAGCGTTTGATTTCTCCATCGAATCTGAATGAGATCCTTGCTGGGTAGAATAATCTTGGTTGTAGGTTCTTCCCTTTCATCACTTTAAATATGTCATGCCACTCCCTTCTGACTTGTAGAGTTTCTGCTGAGAAATCAGCTGTTAACCTTATGGGAGTTCCCTTTTATGTTATTTGTCGTTTTTTCCTTGTTGCTTTCAATAATTTTTCTTTGTCTTTAATTTTTGTCAGTTTGATTACTTTGTGTCTTGGCGTGTTTCTCCTTGGGTTTATCCTGCCTGGTACTCTCTGCGCTTCCTGGACTTGGGTGGCTATTTACTTTCCCAGGTTAGGGAAGTTTTCGACTATAATCTCTTCACATATTTTCTCTGGTCCTTTCTCTCCCTCTTCTCCTTCTGGGACCCCTATAATGTGAATGTTGTTGCGTTTGATTTTGTCCCAGAGGTCTCTTAGTCTGTCTTCATTTCTTTTCATTCTTTTTTGTTTATTCTGTTCCACAGCAGTGAATTCCACCATCTGTCTTCCAGGTCACTTATCCGTTCTTCTGCCTCAGTTATTCTGCTATTGATTCCTTCTAGTGTAATTTTCATTTCAGTTATTGTATTGTTCATCTCTGTTTGTTTGTTCTTTAATTCTTCTAGGTCTTTGTTAAACATGTCTTGCATCTTCTCAATCTTTGCCTCCATTTTTTTTTCTGAGGTCCTGGATCATGTTCACTATCATTATTCTGAATTCTTTTTCTGGGAGGTTGTGTATCTCCACATCATTTAGTTGTGTTTCTGGAGTTTTATCTTGTTCCTTCTTCTGTTACATAGCCCTCTGCCTTTCCATCTTGTGTGTCTTTCTGTGAATGTGGGTTTTGTTCTGCAGGCTACAGGATTGTAATTCTTCTTGCTCCTTCTGTCTGCACTCTGGTGCTGTACAAAAGGCCAGTACCTCAGACTACTCTTACATGTATTCCAGAATTTCTGTCTCAGGTTAAAAACTATGTCATCCTTTTCCTGGAGAATACTCATACTGAAGTAGAAGGCAGAGATGTACACCGGCCCACTGAGCGCCTGGTCACACAGCACCTTGCCCAGGATGGCACACAGCGTGCGCCCTGGCAACACACGTGCAGCCACGTGTAGTTGAAGTTTGTGTGGAAGGCCGCCGCCACAGTGGCCACGTGCCGCGTCTGCCACCAGTTGGCAGGCCCACCCTGCAGCCACTGCCCCAGCGCGTTGCCAGCTGAGAAGAGCGCGGCCTCCAAAAGCTGGTATATATAGCTTCAGTAGTCAATTTTATTTAAGAAATGTTTTCATTTTTGTTTTTTTTTATTTTTGGCTGCGTTGGGTCTTCGTTGCTGTGTGCAGGCTTTCTCTAGTTTCGGTGAGCGGGGGCTACTCTTTGTTATGATGCACGGGCTTCTCATTCTGGTGGCTTATCTTGTTGTGGAGCCTGGGCTCTAGGCGCACAGGCTTCAGTCGCTGTAGCACGCGGGCTCAGTAGTTGTGCCACGTGGGCCCTAGAGTGCGCAGGCTTCAGTAGTTGTGTGTGGCCTCATTAGTTGTGGCTCATGGGCTCTAGAGCGCAGGCTCAGTAGTTGTGGTACATGGGCTTAGTTGCTCCATGGCATGTGGGATTTTCCAGGATCAGGGATTGAACCCATGTCCCCTGCATTGGCAGGTGGATTCTTAACCACTGCACCACCAGAGAAGTCCTTAAGGAATGTTTAAGAAAGCAGTTATACCAGTTCTCCTCAACTCTTTCAGAAAACAGAGGAGCAAGTAGTACTATACAAATCATATCATGAGACCAGTATTATTGCTCTAAATCCAAAATTAGATAGCATTACAAGAAAATTACAGTCCAACGTTCCTCACAGTGAGAGATGTAAAAATCCTTAACAAAATAAGAGCAGCCTGAATTCAGCAATATATTTAAAGAATAATACATGAAGAGCAAGTAGAAATTCAGAAATGAAAGATTAGTTTGATATAGAAAATCAATCACTATAATGTATTATATATATGTATATAGAGAGTCATAATTTATAATATAGATGTTAATCATCTAAAAAAGAAAAACCATATCATCTTAGTAGATGGGTATAAAGAACTTGTCATAATTCTATGCCCATTCCTATTTAAAAACTTGTAGCAGCCTAGGAATAGAAGGCAACTTCCTCAACTTTATAAAGAATACACATGACAATTCTACAGCAGACTTCATATGTTATGGTGAAAGACTGAGTACTTCTTCCCTGACATTAAGAACAAGGGAAAGATATCTGCTTTTGCCTCTCAGATTTAACATTGTACTAAAGGTAATTGTGCAACAAGGCAGCAAAAAGAAATAGGTACATAGATTGAAAAGGAAGATGTAGACAGCATGATCATCTATATAGAAAGTACTAACGGGTTTAAAAAATGCTTCTTTAATCTGAAAAGTGAATTTAACAGTCTCACAGTATACCAGCTAAATATAGAAAATTAAATTGTAATATTCTAGCCGTGAACACTTGGAAAATGAAACTTATAAATTCCATTTATATATCTGTGGCAGCCAGCTACAGTAGCTATTCCTTATTTATCCCCATCTTCTGGTATTTACAACCTTGTGTAGTCTCCTCCCATATTTTGCCAGTGTTGGTCTATGTGACCTATAGGACATAGCAGAAGTAATAGTACATCACTTCCAAAATTGTTAAAAAAGACTACAGTTTCCATCTTAGGTACTTTCTCACTTGCTAGCTCTCTCTCGGATCACTGTCTCTTGGAGGATCAAGCTGCTGTTGTGAGTAGCCCTACTGAGAATCCCACTGAAGCCTCTAGTCAAAGGCAGTGGAGACCTTTGAGGCTTGCCTCTAAGGTCACATGAGTGACCTTAGAGACAGGTCCTTCAGTTCCATTCTAGTTTTGAAATGACCACAGCCTTGGCTGACAGCTTGAATACAACTCATGAGAGACCCTGTCAGAACCACCCAGCTAAGCAGCTCTTGAAACCTGTTCCTCTACAAAGTCTGTGATATTATGTGTTATTTTAAAGTGCTAGGCTTTGGAGTGATTTGATATGCAATGGATTATAATATAGCATACCAAAACATGAAATATTTAGGGATAAATTTACCAAATACTGTTAGACCAGTATATAACTGAGAGAAATTGAAAAATGCCTAAATAAATGAAGAGAGATACATATTTTTGTATTTCTGAGATGTCAGTTCTCCCCCAGATGGATCTGTGGATTGAATGAAGTCCCAGTGAATATCAAAGCAGATTTTGGGGTAGCAATTCATATGCTGATAACTAAGATTTTTATAGAAATGTAGAATATCTAGAATGACCAAAACAATTGTGAAGAAGAATAATGATGCTGGAGGTCTTACACTATATGATTTTAAGATTAAAATAATCATGACATTGTTCTCTTAGTGTAAGCAAGAGAGCAATAGAAACCTACTGTATAGCACAGGGAACTGTACTCAATGCTCTGTGGTGACCTAAATGGGAAGGAAATCCAAAAAAGAGGGGAAGTATGTATATGTATAGCTGATTCACTTTGCTGTACAGAAGAAGCTAACACAACATTGTAAAGCTACTATACTCCAATAAAAAAATTTTAGTAATTTTAGAAAAATTGAATAAAATCCTTTTCTGCAGAAAAAAAATAAAAAACAGAGTCCAGGAAAAGATCTATACATGTATTGTCCATTGATTTTCCCCAAAGGCCCTCAGATAATTCAGTGGGGGTATATATAGTCTTTAAAAAAATAAACAGCACTGGAACGACCTGGATATCTATATGTTCAAGAGAACTTTGACCCTTACCTTATATTATACATAAAAATTAACTTGAAATGGGTCATACAGCTCTTTGCAAAGAACGAAACTATCAAATTGATAGAAGAAAACCTGAGAGAAAATCTTTGCAGTCTTGGGACAAAATTTATTAGATGGGACATAAGAGCATGAAGTATAAAAGGAAAAAATTGAGAAATTAGAGTTCACCAAAATTGAAAACTTATACTTTAAAAAAAGATATTGTAAAAAAAACATAAAGCATATCACAGCCTGGGAAACAATATTCATAATAATTTATATACATAACCGATAATGGACTTCAAAATATTTTTTAAAAACCTCCTGCAATAATAAGAGAAACAGTTCAGTTAAAAATGGTCAAGAGGGGACTTCCCTGGCAGTCCAGTGGTTAAGACTCTGTGCTTCCACTGCAGGGGGCGCAGGTTTGATCCCTGTTTGGGGAAGACCCCACATGCCACGTGGTGCAGCCAAAAAAAAAAAAAAGATATATGAATCATCTATAGGCGCATTAAAGATTACCAGCTTTATAAGTCATTAGGGAATGCAAATTATAATCACAGTGAAGTCACATTAACACCCTGTGTCATGGCTAAAGTTTAAGAAGTTGACAGTACTGATGGTGAGTGTGTGGAGCAGCTGGAATGCTTATCCACTCTGCTGACAATGTAAAATATAGTACAGTTATTTTGGAAAACAGTGTCAGTTTTTTATAAAGGTAAGCATATGCTTTCCATATGTTCTCTCCACGTAAGAAATGAACACATATGTTCACATGAAGACTTTTTATAGATCAAACTCTAAAATGTAATGTTGAGTGAAACCTTACACAAAAGAGAGCATACTGTTTTATTCCACTTATATCAAATTCCAGAAAATGCAAACCAGTCGATATGGACAGCAGGTTAGTGGTTGCCTTGGTCCAGGAGGGTGTGTGGGGGATTGTAGAAGAAAGGGCTTGAGGGAACTTTGGGAGATGATGGAAATTTTTCTTTTCTTTTTTTGGCCGTGCCACATGGCATGCCGGATCTTAGTTCCCCCACCAGGGATCGAACCCATGCCCTCTGCAGTGGAAGTGCAGAGTCTTAACCACTGGACCGCCAGGGAAGTCCCCGGAAATATTCTATATCTTCTTTTGGTGGCAGTTTTGTCTAAACTTAACTAACTGTATGCTTATAATGAGTATGTTCTACAATATGTAAATTTTACCACAATTTTAAAAATTAATTGCATATCATGAAGCCTGACATAAGTCTTAGATAGATATCTAGAAGAGACTATTTTTCATGGAATTAAGCATACCAAAAATTAAAATATGTTATGGGAACCCCAGGAAGTGTCCACACCTTACTCATCAGGGCCTCATCAGGACCAGAGTGGGAACTAGCCAGCTTGACTGATCTTGGGGAAGGCTTCAGTGCCGGGAAAACCTGACCATCTTTTGCTTTTTGCCAGGGCTGTGGCAGGGCACAAAGATTCTGACGTGGGGACCTCCACGTTACTCTCAAAAGAGAGAGGAGAAACAGCCTGGCATTTGGAGTCAGGCAGTGCCAGGTACAAATTCTGGCTCTGCTACTTAGCCCCTGTATTCCTGTGTGTGGAAGATGTTGTTTCTCAGAGCCTCAATTTCCTTCTCTGAAAGGTAGTCCCCACTGCACAGGGGCAACGCGAGGCTCAAATGTGATAATGAATGCTAAAGCCCTTGTCTGCTATCCACTGCAGAGATTTGCATTAAAATAATTTAAAATATTCTAAAAAAAAAAATGTTACGTGATCAGAATTCTTGTTTGAAAATGGTAGATGGAAACAAATACAGGATATGCCAATATGTATTTTGGGGAAGCCTTCAGGAAAGTCAGGGAGCTATTTCTATTGAGTTGATAGAATAAGGCTATTTATCAAATTTAGGAAATCAATGTGGATAAACAAACATGAATGTCTGCCTTACAGACAATAACAAAAATTGATTCTTTTTTTTTTTTTTTTTTTTTGTCAGCTGCAAGTGGCTTGTGGGACTTTAGTTCCCCAACCAGGGATTGAACCCATGCGTTCGGCAGCAAAAGCACAGAGTCCTAACCACTAGATCACCAGGGAATTCCCTGAATCTCTGTCTTCCAGGGAATTCTCTGAATCTCTGTCTTCTAAAGTAGCACGAGAAACCTTTACCTATCAAATGAAAACTAACAAGGGGGAATATGGATTTGAAGAGTGAAATAAAAGTGAAACAAAATACAAGAAACAAGTACTATGATTTAAATTAATAAAAATAGATTAATATCACCAATTAAAATCTCAAAATGAATTTTTCAAAAAGTTTAATTAAATGATATCTAGATTCTTAAAATGATAAAAATAAAAGGATGGAGAAAGCTATGTCAGGCACAGGTGAACAATAGCAGTAAATAAAACTAGATAGTAATTTGAGCAGATCTTCATCAGTAGAATTTATAAAAAGATTTAGTTGAGAAAGACAGAAGCTGAATTCACTAGGAAGTTTTGAGAAACTTGTAAAATACAAGTTATTGTTTTATAAAACTTAATGCCTAATTTGCTTGATTAATGGGAAGAAAATAAGGTGAAAATAAATACTGGGTAACAATAGCTGTGATAGGAAGGGGATGACTTGTATCAGAGATTTAAAGGTTCTCGTACTCTTTAGAAAAAGAGAATAGAGAATTAATTTAGTTTAGAATTCATGAATATGTAAAAAATTCAAGAATAATCGAAGAGGAGAGTGTATATAACTTCCAAAACAAAACAAAGAAAGCAGAATATAAAGAAAATAGTTCAGTAGAAGTCTGGGTAAAAGCATACAATAATTAGGGTAGATACAAAACATAAAATAAGGCAGAAAACATTCCAGATATATCAGTAATACGAATAAAATAAACCCAACTAAACAGTTTAAAAAAAGATTATGCAATTAAAATAAAATTCAGCTGTAAGATGTTTATAAGAGACAAACCTAAAGCATATGAACACAAAAAGATATGACCACAAAAATATAAAATATTCGAATAAAGTTGTATCAGAAAGTTTATTCTTACTCTCTTGTACATTTTCGCACCCCCTTTAGACAACTCCTCTTAAGATGTCTGTTACTATAAATTAATTTTGCCTTTTCTAAAACAGAAATGCAATCATACAGTATTCTTTTGTGTTCTGATTCTGTTATGTAACATAATTATATATGTGTTCATTTATCTTGTTCCCTATATCAGTAATTTGTTGCTGAGTTGTATTCCATTGTATATGTATATACAATTGTGTATACAACTTCATGTTTATCATTTATTTCTTGATGGATATAAGGTTTGTACTCTCTTGAGCTATTGTGAGGAACCCTGCTATAAACATTCTTGTTCAATTCATTTTGTGTATATAACTTTTCATTCCTTGGGTAAAAGTTATGATGGAGTTTACTGTGTCATAAAGTAGACATATGTTTAACATCATTAGGAACTATCAAACTTTTGGCACTTTAAAGATGTTCCATTTTCTTTTGTCCTACATTATTTGTGATGTTAAACTCAGATGTCATTCTGTTGTCGTTCTTTCATATCTAATATACCTTTTTTCATCTGGCTGCTTCAAGATTTTCTCTTTATTTTTTCATTTTCAGCAGTTTGACTGTGATGTCCCTAGATATCATTTATATTTATATTTATGCTGTTTGGTATTAGCTATACCTTTTGGACCTGTGCTTCATTATTTTTCATCAAATTTAGGAAATTTTTGGTCAGTATTTTTTCAGAAATCTTTTTCTGCTGCAATTTCTCTTTTTCTTCTGAGACCCCAATTACATGCTCTTAGAATATTTGATATTGTCTCAGATTCCTCATATTCTGTGGATTTTTCTTCTATCTTTGTTCTTCCTGTTCTTCATGTTGGATAATTTTTATTTATCCGATATCAAGTTCATTATGCTGTTTCAAGTTGCCTTGTAAAACCATAGAATGAATTTTTCATTTCAGAAAATTTCTATTTATCTGATATCAAGTTCATTATGCTGTTTCAAGTCTCCTTGTAAAACCATAGAATGAAATTTTCATTTCAGAAAATTTCAGTTTTCAGTTCCAGAATATCCATTTGGATTCCTTTTACAGTTTCCATTTCTCTCCTGAGATTTTTTTGTTAGGTCATAAGACTGTCTTATACTTTTAGTCATTGAACATTATGATAGCAATTTTAAAGTCCTTTTATGCTAATTCCAGCAAGTGGGCAATGTTGGGATCTGATGCTGTTGAAATGGGATCAAGAAGAAAGGTGCACAGGACTTCATTTTCTAATCTCAGTGGTCAGTTGCAAGTGATCAGTATATTATTCCTTTAAAGTATTTAATAATTAATGTTTAAAAAATCATTACACAAAGGGAAATAACATGCATAAAAGAAACGCCCTATTGTGTTGGCAACACCAAAAACGAGAAGAAAATTCCCGGTGAGCACTTTACAGTTTAAGAAGAATTTAAGAACATGAATCCAATAAAGCAGTAGCACAAATTTAAGACTATGAAATATCAGAATGATGTTGAAATAGATTTTGAACTACTAAATCAAGTAGAGGCATAAATCAACACCTATATGATCTCAATAGAGGAAACATATCTGAAAATTGCATTACTAATATTAAGGAAAGGCCTGAAGTGATTATATTTCAATATGCAGAAGAAAAGAATTCATATGGCAAATAGAAAATGATAATTTGTCATAAGGATATTTGGTGTCCATGACTTAGGAACTGAATAAATGAAACAAAAACAATGCATTCAAATATGTAAGAAAATAAAGTTGTTCAAAGTTCTAACTGAATTTGTTGATCCAAGACATATGTTTTCCAGTAACAGTTTTTATGTGGGTATAGATGTATGTCTTCAGTTCTGTTGGGTATATACTTAGTAGTGGAATTTCTGGGTCATATGGTAACTCTGTTTAATTTTTTGTTGAACTGCTAGACTGTTTCGCAAAGTGACTGTATCATTTCACATTCAGCAGTGTATGCAAGTTTCCAATTTTTACGTGTCCTTGCCAACACTTACTATCTTCCTTTTTTTATTATAGTCATGCTAGGGGGTGTGAAGTGCAATCTCATTGTAGTTTTATTTTTATTTTTTTGCGGTACGTGGGCCTCTCACTGTTGTGGCCTCTCCCGTTGCGGAGCACAGGCTCCGGACGCGCAGGCTCAGCGGCCATGGCTCACGGGCCCAGCCACTCCGCGGCATATGGGATCTTCCCAGACTGGGGCACGAACCCGTATCCCCTGCATCGGCAGGTGGACTCTCAACCACTGTGCCACCAGGGAAGCCCTCATTATAGTTTTGATTTCATTTCTCTGATGACTAATGATGTTGAGCATCTTTTTATGTGCTTATTAGCCATTTGTGTGTTGTCTTTGGAAAAATATCTATTCATACTCCGTTCATTTTAAAAGTGGGTTATCTTTTGTATTATTCAGTTGCAAAAGTTCTTTTTATACTCTGGATTCAAGCTTCTTATCAGATATTTGATGGGCCATTTTCTGTTGATACCATTTTGTGGGTTGTCTTTTCACTTTCTTGATATAGTGTCCTTTGAAGCACAAAAGTATTAGATTTTGGTGATGTCTAGTTTCTCAGTCTTTCTCTCTGGTTGCTTGTGCTTTTGGTTTCATCTCTAAGTAACCATTGCCTAATCCAATGTCAGGAATATTTACTCCTATGTTTTAAGAGTTTTATACTTTTAGCATTTGTATTTTGGTCTTTGATCCAACTTCATTCTTTTCCATGTGGACATATAGTTTTCCCAGTTTTTGTTGAAGAGATTATTCTTTTCCCATTGAATTGTCTTGGCACCTTTATCAAAATTTAGTTGATGATAAATGTATTTCTGTACTCTCACTTCCTTTCCATTGACCTATTTGTCTATCTTTATGCTGGTGCCATACTGTCTCAGTTACTTTATCTTTGTAGTAAGTTTTTAATTCAGGAAGTATGAGTCTTCCAACCATGTTCTCTTTTTTCAACATGGCTATTCTGGGTCCTTTGCATTTCCATATTAATTTTAGGATCAGCTTATTCATTTCAGAAAAAAGAAAAAGGCAGCTGGAATTTTAATAGAGATTGCATTGATCTGTAGATGAATTTGGGGAACACTGCCATCTTAACAATATTAAGTTTTCCAGTCCATGAGCATGGATGGCTTTCCATTTATTTAGGTTTTCTTTAATTGCTTTTTATGATGCTTTGTAGTTTTTCAGTAGATATTTTATATTTTTTGTTCAATTTATTCCTTTTATATTATTTTATTGCTATTATTAATGGAATTGTTTTCTTAATTTCATTTTCCAATTGTTTATTGCTAAGTTGATTTTTGAATATTGATCTTATATCTTATAATTTTGCTAAACTTGTTTAATAGTCCTAATTTTTTGTGTGAATTACTTAGGATTTTCCACATACAAGATTGTTATCTCAAAGATACTTTTACTATTTTAAATATAGTTGTGTCTGTCTGTTAATCCCATACCCCTATTTTGTTCTTCCCTGCTTCCCTCTCCTCTTTGGTAACCACATGTTGGTTTTCTGTATCTGTGAGTCTGTTGCTGTTTTGCATATACATTCATTTGTATTTTTTTTAGATTCCATATATAAGTCATATAAAGTATTTGTCTTTCTCTGTCTGACTTACTTCACTACGCATAATATTCTCTAGGTCCTTCCACATTGCTGCAAATGGCAGTATTTCTTTTTTTTTTTTTTTATGTCTGAGTAATATGCCATTGTATACATATACCACATCTTCTTAAGCCAAGTGTTGGTTGATGGGCATGTGGGTTGCTTCCATGTCTTAGCTATTATAAACAGGGCTGCTATGAACATTGGAGTGCATGTATCTTTTCAAATTAGTGTTTTCATTTTTTCCAGATGTATACCCAGGAGTGGAATTGCTGGATCATATGGTAGTTCCATTTTTAGTTTTTTGAGAAACCTCCGTACTGTTTTCCACAGTGGCTGTACCAATTTATATTCCCACCAATAGTGTATGAGCACTACCTTTTCTCCACATCCTCGCCAGAATTCATTATTTGTGTTTTTTGATGATAGCCATTCTGACCGGTGTGAGGTGATATCTCATTTTGGTTTTGATTTGCATTTCCCCAGTGATTAGCGATGTTGAGCATCTTTTTATGTGCCTGTTAGCCACCTGGGTGTCTCCTTTGGAAAAATGTCTATTCAAGTCTTCTGCCTATTTTTTTTTTTAACATCTTTATTGGGGTATAATTGCTTTACAATGGTGTGTTAGTTTCTGCTTTATAACAAAGTGAATCAGTTATACATACACATATGTTCCCATATCTCTTCCCTCTTGCATCTCCCTCCCTCCCACCCTCCCTGTCCTACCCGTCCAGGTGGTCACAAAGCACCGAGCTGATATCCCTGTGCTATGTGGCTGCTTCCCACTGGCTATCTACCTTACGTTTTGTAGTGTATATATATATGTCCATGCCTCTCTCTCACTTTGTCACAGCTCACCCTTCCCCCTCCCCATATCCTCAAGTCTGTTCTCCAGGAGGTCTGTGTCTTTATTCCTGTCTTACCCCTAGGTTCTTCATGACATTTTTTTTTTCTTAAATTCCATATATCTGTGTTAGCATACGGTATTTGTCTTTCTCTTTCTGACCTACTTCACTCTGTATGACAGACTCTAGGTCTATCCACCTTATTATAAATAGCTCAATTTCATTTCGTTTTATGGCTGAGTAATATTCCATTGTGTATATGTGCCACATCTTCTTTATCCATTCATCCGATGATGGGCACTTAGGTTGTTTCCATCTCCGGGCTATTGTAAATAGAGCTGCAATGAAAAACTACAAATAGAACTACCATATGACCCAGCAATCCCACTACTGGGCATATACCCTGAGAAAACCATAATTCAAAAAGAGTCATGTACCAAAATGTTCATTGCCCATTTTTTAATTAGATTTTTTGTTTAAAAAATATTGGTAATTCTTGAGGAAGCAATTCGTCATCTTTGATTCTTAGTGTCTTTATATGTAAGATTAATTGATCTCTAAAATCTGTAGTTTATAGGAGCAATATCCTGTTGCTGAAAAATGGTGCAAAGGAATCATTAGGAATTTTTTGAATATTAAAATAAGAAATGAGTTTGTATACTTCTAGACATTCAGCCCAGTTACCCTTGTATTTCCTGATAATATTTAAATGAGAGAAGAAATTAAAGAATTTATTATTAAATTCCCGAATTGGTTTCATTGTTGACTAAGTCAAATTTATAAGTAACAGTCATGGGATTGGTTCATATTATTATTATTTAGACATTTCTGATATGTTTAGCAAATATTTACTATTGAAGTATATTAATTTCATTTGTTCCTAGAAAAATTATTTCATGTTTAGTTTATCTTAGCACTGATTGAAAGTTTTTGCTTTCTCTATGCTAGGTATAACTCGGAAAAATCCCAGAACACCTCTTTCTGATCTTCAGGGAATGAATACTCTAAATGAAAAAAACCAACAGTAAGTATGTTTGACTTAAGTTTTCAAGGACGTAAAGAAGAAATAACTAGAATTCTTATTAATACTTCTGTGGCTTTAAAAGTATGCAGTAAATCGGGCCTTTTTTTCTTTTAATTTCTTAAAGCTTTTGTAAATGGTGTAATAAGTTAAAAAGGTTAGAGTTAACAGTACAGTAAATTGTCTAAGATTGCCTCTAGTAAAGTGGTTGTACAATGTAAAAAAAGTTTCCCCAGGATAATTAAAAATGAGTGCATAGGTTTTAATTTCTGAGACCATTCTTGCGTTTTAAATGTCTTTTGCAAAAGTAATGGGTATTCTGCTTCTTTCCATGGAGAAATCTTATTGGTAAGTAATAATTGAGTAGTTTGATTTACAACAAATTGTCTGATACCTTTTCTTGATGAGTGTGATACCCAAAGCTTACCTTTTACCATTTTCAATGAAGAATTCTTAAGTAAAATTTGAAAGTAACAAATGTAAGTAATTTTTTGAGTTTGTAAATAAAGCTCCTTTTCCTTTACACATACTGTTTTATAAAGACTGTACTTTAAATGAGCAAAAGAGCATTGTTTAGTGTCTAGAGTCTGCTGTGTACATTTTAAACATCAAGAGAATTGAGCTTCTTAGTGTCCTGGTAAGATACAAGATTAGGATGATCAGTCATTTAAAATTAAAGTATAATTTCATTGATCAGGTTTTCCATTTTGAGTTACTATGTCTTTCTAATATATATTATCACTTCTCTGCTCCATAACTTTTTTTTATAACTCTTTATTGCTTATTACAAGAAGTCTAGGTTCACTATTTTAACCTGCAAGAGCTATCACAGCCCAAGTATCCAACCTCAACTGTACTTATCTTTAACGCCAGCAAATTGAACTACTGGCTGTCTTTATAATAGTGCATGCATTTTGTTTTCTTAACAGTGACAGTTGGCTGACGATGAAAATCACCATTATATGTGCATGTTAGATTTTACCTAAGAACAAATTAGATCATTAATCCGGTGACCTGTGTACCTTTTTTATTTCAATCTATTGGCCGTATTCTCACCCTGGTCATTAGAGATCCCTAGCTTAAGGAACTCATTTTCTTGATTTGGGTAAAAAAAGGAACTGTGCCTTGTTGCATTTCCTGAAGCAATTTAATGGTTATAACTTTCCTAATTCCTAGTTTTTATTTTTGTTTTTTTCTTGGCCACTCGCGCAGCTTGCAGGCTCTTAGTTCCCCGACCAAGGATTGAACTTGGGCCACCGCAGTGAAAGTGCCATGTCCTACCCACTGGACTGCTAGGGAATTCCCAGTTATGTTTCTTTGTACTGCTTTCAATTTTGGATGCCTGAAGTGATCTATATGGGCTTCTGTTTTTTATATGTCAGTTGGAATAGTCTGATATATTGGTTTAAGATTGGTCTGGGCTCAAGCAGTTAAGGTGATTTTAGGCACTCATGGAATGACAAACTGATTTTGTAAAGATGTGTATAAGCTCATTTTTGAGACCCTTCCTCACAGAGAAATTTATCACACCAGCTTGATTCTTTTCCTTTGCGTACAATAAAGAAAGATAAAGAAAGATATGTGGCATTGAAGTAATGTTATCAGGAAAAGGCCAGCTAGCAGTCTTAACAAGAGAGCCTCCCCGCTTGTGTTTGTTGTATTGGTGAGTTTATTTTAGACATATTTTAGAGAAAATTGGTGAGAAGATAGAGAGGATCGAACAATAGATACTCAGAAAATCAAATCAGTCATGAAATCATGAGCTTGTATCTACTAAGTGGAGTCTTTTGGACCTTCCCTATGGAACACTCCTAATAAGTGACTTAAATGAAAGAGTGGAACATCCAATTTGCTGGTGATCTAGGACTAAGAATTGATGTAGTCTGTATAAAAACAAGGAAACGCAAATGTAAAACTATTTTTAGCCAGTGCAAATATTCCTCAAGTGAGAGAGAAAACTTTCATCAATGTTGAGTGGGCAGTTGCTTTTTGGTAAGAGGGTATAAACTGGAAACAGATGTCTTTGTATCAAAATATGATTTGAAAAAAGTACAGAGCCTATAATTACATATCATGAAGCAGAGATGGTAAATAGAGGCTGCTGAAGTGACACTTAATGTGAATAACTAAAAAGACTGCCCTGGTTTCAAAGATACATTTGTTCCTAGATGGAAAAAGCTCTTCTGAATAGTTGTAGAGAAGATTGTGTGAAGAATAAAATATACTACCCTATACTGGGAAAATATGCCTTTGGAAACTTGTTATTTAAGGGGCAAAAAGAATATTATCAGAATTTATTGTAGACAAGGACATAATGAATTTGCACATTGTGGAAGTATATGGTATGTTTTATAATTAAATGGGGTCTGCTGTACTATCATGCTAATACCAGGGCATTAAGGAACTAGAATAAGTCTCATTAAAACTCGTGGGTTATGACACCATTTTTTAGGACTTTGGCTATATTGATAACCACATATTTGAGTACTGGGATAAACCTATCCTCTAAGAGTTGACTATGTAGCATGTGTGGATCCTGATTTCTGTTCTTAATGCAACTGAAAACTCACTGTCTAAAGTGTTATTTTTGTTTAAATTCAACTTTTCCTCTTGATCTGGGTAAATGACTGCTTACCATCTGAGACATTGTATTATAAAATGCAACAATGAGAACAAAAATAAATACTTTTTTTGAAGGATAAGTCAAATAATTTATTACTAGGGTTTTTTAAGTAATTATCATATTTAACATGATTTATAAAGGTGAATGGATTTCAAGGTTCTCTTAGAACCAATATGACTTGATGTCACATAAAACAGCTTGGAGTAATTTCTCATATGTTACAGCCAGATAAATCTCATGGCATTTGATCATGTCTTAGAGTGTATTTTGTTTACCCTAATGAAAAAATACAGAACTTGGTTATTAATGTAAGCAGTTATATGTGATTAGCAGTTCATATAATAATAGCAAATTAGTAGTATGAAATAATACTCATATTTTAGTATAAGTTTAAAACATTAAGTATTATAGGGCTTCCCTGGTGGCGCAGTGGTTGAGAGTCCGCCTGCCGATGCAGGGGACACGGGTTCGTGCCCCGGTCCGGGAAGATCCCACATGCTGCGGAGCGGCTGGGCCCATGAGCCATGGCCGCTGAGCCTGCGCGTCCGGAGCCTGTGCTCCGCAACGGGAGAGGCCACAACAGTGAGAGGCCCCCGTACCGCAAAAAAAAAAAGTATTCTATGGTTGTTTCAAAAGTCTTTTCCAAATTTTTTCACTTTAATATATAGTATGTTGGTTATCCTAAATGATATTTGTGTGTTTTTACATAGTTTTGTTTGTCCTTTGTTTTAAAAATTAGTGGCTTTTTTACTGGAGCATTATTTGCATGTAACTCCATTCCTGAAGGTCAGATCGTTCTTGAGAGAAAAATAAAGCAATAAATTAAGACAGAGACAACTTCTCGTTCTGCCAGATCATTTGTTTATTTAACAAGTACTTCGTGCCAGGTCGTGTGGCAGAAACTGGAGATTCAATATTTTGTGAGATAGATGTGATAAGTGATATGATGGGAGAAATATAAGATACCATGGAAACATAGAGGAGGACTTTTAAATTTTGTATGCCAGTACTGTATTTAAAGAATTGGATATGGGGCCAGATGCCTCAGAAATGTTTTTCAGAAAAAGAACCTTTTAAACTGTTATCTGAGTGAAGAGTAAGGGTGAGCCCTTTGAAGAGGAGGGTGATGTTTTATAGGCAGAGGAGCAACCTGTATGATGGTCCAGGAGCAAAAAGAGAGCTCTCTCTAGAGAACATGGCACAAATAAAGAATGAAAAGAATGTGAGTAAGAAGAGAGAAATGATGAGAGTCGACTCTAGAAAGACAAATAGACATAGGCTAGTTCATGTGGGGCTTTGTTAGCCGTATTGGAGAGGCTGTACTTCATCTTAAGGGTAATGAGAATTTATTTAATGCTTTTAAGCAGGGGACTGACTGATATTTCAGAAGAATCTCTATGGTTGCTTTATGGAGAATGATTTGGAGAGGCCCTGGATTGGATAGCAGTTCTGGCAAGAGATGATGGCTTGCAGTAGGTGGTCATGGGTACACATTGATGTGAACCTGTATTAAGGAGGAAAATTGAAAATCTATATGTCTCTCATCTGATTTTATGAGGATTCAATGTTTATGAGAAGTCTGTGTTGGATTTTCTGTGCTTTGTGCAAATAATTTTTGTATGTATGCAACAAATATATGACAGTGATCTAATGTATATATAAGGAGTACGTTGTATATAGAGAACAAAGACGTTGTGTATGCCATCAATCTTAATAACAATGTGCTAAGCTAAGGGAAGCCCCTAGAAAAACTGAGACAGATACCTACGTCAAGTCATTTCACTGAAATAACCAACTGGCACAAAGATTTTTAAGTACCCACAGAGCTTTTTCTTTCTCCCCAGCATCCCATTGATTGTCATCTCTTAAAAATAGGCACAGCCTATTTTTGCTTTCTTTCACTTCCAACCTTCTACTTCACCATTGAGCCTGCCATTCTAATGCTGGGACTCTTCCTGTTACTCAGTGTGTAAAATACCAGTAAAACCTTTTTGCTGTATTTTAAGCCTTTACATAACACATAGGAGAAAGAGCACGGGTTTGGGAGTCGCCAAAAATTTGTTCTTGGCTCAGTTTATCTTCGTATTCTGAGATTGTGGCTCTTGTAGCCTTCGTTTCCTGAAAAGAGAGGGTGGGGGGAATCTATGTCTTATATAAAACTTGTGGAATATACTGGGTGAGGAGACAGAGTAATTAAGGATGATTTCTCGATTTCTGGCTTAGTACTTAAGTAGGGAACATAAAAGAGGCAACAGTTTTGAAGAGGGAGTGATAGTTTCAGCTTGCACATGTTACTTTGAGATTCCTGAGAGATCTTCATCTAGAGAGAGAGAATAAATCATTGGATATACAGATGCACTCAGTTGATTCTTGGGCTAGAAGATGTATTTTGTTATTAATCGGGGATCTCGGTGTTTAGTTGGTGACTTCCAAATGTCTGCTATCTCTAGATTGTTTCTCTTGGGTCAGTCAGTTTTCCCTGCCTATAGCTTTTAAATCTGGCTACTGATGTTCTAGCTATGTAGCTGGGCTTCTCATGATTCCATACGCATACTTCCACTTAATTCCTCCTATTTTCAGTGTACCTCACCCACCCCTACCTTTAGCTATGCCTAATGTCTCTGACTTCTCCTGAGATTCTGTGTTTCCAACTTTTCTATAAAGTAAAATCTTTGAATGGTTTGAGGAAGGGAATGTTACTTCACTATATAGGGTAAGAGTAAGGATCTAGGTCATTTTTAAAGACTTTCAAACTAACTTCCTATTTTTAGCCCCATTCAGCATCACCCTTGCAGTGGTACCAGTTATCTCTAATATCTGACCCTTTCCAGAGTTCTGAATGAGAACAACTTACGTTTTGTTGTTTTAGCCTCTCTCCCACTCCAAACCCCAGCCTCTACACACACACACACACACACACACACACACACACACACACACACACGAGCATATGTGTATTCTCAATCATGCCTACCCCTATAGACTCCCCTTTTCTATGATTCTGACGTACACATATACTTAGGTTTTAATTTTTTCTAGTCTACTACATCTCTTATTACATGTCTGTCAACTTTAAACTTTTACTCTTCCTTGTCCCTTGCATAGTCTTCCTTCTTACTCTTTGTCCTTGTGAATTTATGACTTTGTCAAATTCGTGGTATTTCAGCTGGAGGCTGACATAAACAATTGCTATGGAGTATGCTATGGCAGCTTATTATGGGTTTCCCTTTTGCAAACACCAAATAGTTTATTTATAAATGTAGCTTATTTAAGAATGTTATCCTAGGGAGCAGGAGGGGGGATATGGGAATAAAAAAGGGAAAGATGGAGAATCCATACAAGAATCAATGAATGAGTTGGCCACTGGTTGCTCAACCCTGTGGGACCAACTGAGAAGCTTAATGATTTGTGTCTCAGGACCATCTATTTGCCTTGAGGAAGAAAAGAGGAGAGACTAATCCATTGCTCCAGGGGTTGCTAGCCCCACAGAGAGTTCTGCTTGTGTAAGTGCAGAGCAGAAGCCTACATCAGACAAGAGGCAAGTGTCTGGAGTCTGAAACTAGGTGCTGCCAGCAGCACCTGTTTGACGCTGGACAAAATTTGTGTGTATGACTAGTTACAGTACCATTTGCAATAGCAGCAGCTAGAATAAGAGGTAAGACTTACGGGATTTGAAATGGAACATAAGAAGTGTGCACTATACATGTTTAATAGGAAGCTTTGATTCAGTCTTTATACATTAAGGTAGCATTTGATACAAGAGAATATACAAAACACACATGTACATTAGGAAGCATATCAATAAAATGAATACCACCCAAGTTCGGAACCAGAAGATTATTAGTATTGCTGCAGCCACTTTTTTATCATATATTTTCTGATCATTCTCCCTCTCTCCCCACAGGTAACTGCTATCCAGAATTTTATGTATACCATTACTATGCTCTAAAAAATAGTTTTACAATAAACGTATGTTTTTCTAAGCAAAGAGTCATTTGGCTTAGCTAGTTTTTGAGTTTTAGAAATACTAATATATAGTATGTGGTTGCTGTGACTTTTCTCCTCAGTAATATCTATCTAAGATTCATCCATCTTGTGGCATGTAATTTGTTCTTTTTAGTTGCTATATAATATTATATAGTATTGGAGGGCATGGGGAGTTATTGTTGAATGGGTACAAAGTTTCAGTTTGGCTAAAAGTTCTGGAGATAGATAGTAGTGATGGTTGCACAACAATAAATGTGCTTAGTGCCACTGTATTGTACACTTAAAAATGGTTAAAATGGGGGCTTCCCTGGTGGCGCAGTGGTTGAGAGTCTGCCTGCCAATGCAGGGGACACGGGTTCGTGCCCCGGTCCGGGAAGATCCCACATGCCGCGGAGCAGCTGGGCCCGTGAGCCATGGCCGCTGAGCCTGTGCGTCCGGAGCCTGTGCTCCGCAACGGGAGAGGCCACAACAGTGAGAGGCCCGCTTACCGCAAAAAAAAAAAAAAAAAAAAATGGTTAAAATGGTAAATGTAGTTAAATGTATTAATTTTTTCTCTATTATTTGTCCTTTTAATAACTTATTTAAATAATTGTTTCCTCAGTCCAAAGTCACCTATTCAGCCAGATTTTCTTCTACACTTTGGTGGTGCTTATATCCATTTCAACCCTAAGCTTTTTTGACAGTTGTTTTAATTTCCTCTGATCATGTACAGATGCATCTTGAATTAATTTCATCTTCTTGTAGAAATCTCTGCTGGCATTTTTTTGATCAGAGGGGTTTGTTCTCTAGATCTATCACACAGCTGTCTTTACCTTTGTATTGGTCATTCCTTATGTTATTCTTCTGTTTTGTATCAACAGTTTTTTCTACCATTATTTCCTTTTATATATCTACTTTGTAAACTTTTACAGAGCATATTCTCTAGAAGCTCCATGAGAAAGTATATATAGGAGGAACATGTTTTTGATTCCTTGTATAACTAAGCATGCATTTATTCTGCCCTCACACTTGATCGGAAATTTGAGTGCGTATAGACTCTTGGTTGGAAATAACTTCTTTTCAGAATTTTGAAGACACCGCCACATTTCCTTTTAGTTACAGCATTGCTGATTTCTGAGGCCTTGTTTTAAATAGCTTTATTGAGATATAATTTACATACCACAAAATTTCACCCACTTAAAGTATACAATTCATTTAAGAGTTGGCCAACTATTCCAAAATCTAATTTGGAACATTTTAGTCAGTTCAAAAAGAAGTTTCCTACTTACTAGAATGTTTCCTTTTCTCGTACTGTCACTCACTGTAGGTAAACATGATCTACTTTTTGTCTCTGTAGATTTGCCTATTCTGGAAAAAATATATATTTTTTGGAAATTTTATATAAATGGAATCTACAATATGTGGCCTTTTATGTGAGACTTCTTTCGTTTAGCATAATGTTTTCAATAATCTACGTTGTAACATGTACCAGTACTTCATTAATTTTTATGGCTGAGTAACATCTCATGTTATGAATATTTTGGTTACACATTTATCAGTTAATGAACACTTGGGTTCTACTTTTTGGCTATTATGAATAATGCTGCTGTGAACATTCATATACAAGTTTTTGTGTGGACGTGTTTTCAGTGCTTTTGAGTACATGCCTAGGAATGAAATTGCTGTGTTATATGGTTACTGTCTATTTTGTTTAACATTTTGAGAGTTTGCCAAACTGTCTTCCAGAGTGGCTCGGACATTTTACATTCCCAGTAGTAATGGGTAAGGGTTCCAGTTTCTGCACATTCTTGTCATTTTGTTATTGCCTGTCTTAGAGGGAATGAAGTAGTATCTCATTGTAGTTTTGATTTGTATTTCCCTAAATGATGATGTTCAGTATCTTTTTATGTGCTTATTAGTGATTTGTATATGTTTTTTGATGATTCATATATCTTCTTTGAATAAATGTCTATTTTGTCCATTAAAATTTTTTTTGGTAAATATTCCTTCCATGTATATAAATATAATTGTCTTAAAACTGTATCATGCAACAATATTTAGATTTGATAATATATGCAGACAGCTCTTTATGCCATTAAATACTGTTCTCCCACATGGTTTTTTTTTTAAACAACTTTTTTGGAGTATAGTTGCTTTACATTGTTAGTTTCTGCTGTACAGCAAAGTGAATCAGCTATATGTATACTTATATCCCCATATCCCCTCCCTCTTGTGTCTCCCTCCCACCCTCCCTATCCCACCCTTCTAGGTGGTCACAAAGCACCGAGCTGCCCTCCCTGTGCTATGTGGCTGCTTCCCACTAGCTCTCTATTTTACATTTGGTAGTGTAAAATACCAAATGTAAAAATAGAGAGTCAATGTCACTCTCTCACTTTGTCCCAGCTTGCCCTTCCCCCTCCCAGTGTGCTCAAGTCCATTCTCTACATCTGCCTCTTTATTCCTGTCCTGCCTCTAGGTTCTTCAGAGCCATTTTTTTTTTTAGATTTCATATATATGTGTTAGCATATGGTATTTTTCTCTTTCTGACTTACTTCACTCTGTATGACAGATTCTAGATCCATCCACCTCACTACAAATAACTCAATTTCATTTCTTTTTATGGCTGAGTAATATTCCATTGTATGTATGTGCCACATCTTCTTTATCCATTCATCTGTCGATGGACACTTAGGTTGCTTCCTTTCTATCATATCACTTTGTACATGTCTCAATTACAGAAGTTATCACACTTATTGTCACTGTTGATATATGACAATCTCTGTCCCCTATTCTACTAGTCTGTTCATCTCAGACTCATCTCTGTCCCCTACTAGTCTGTGAGTGGGACCACGGCTTAGTCTTCTTCATTCCCCCAGCACCAAACACAGAGGCCAGCACGTGCTGAGATGAGGATGCTGCATAAGGCCTCTTGTCCCACTTAGGGCTGGAAGGAGCAGGGCAGAGGGGTGGCAGAGAGAGATTAAAGAAAAAAATGAAGGAGAGATTATGGAAATCATAGGGAGGTCAAAGTAAGGGGATAAATGAGACAAGAGGGGCAGCATTTGTATGAAGCACTGGGATTGGTAATATGAAGACCTTGCTCAAAACAGGTGGGGTCAATTTAAAAAACCAACATTTCTTCAGCACCTACTATGTGTGGGTAACACTATGTTAGACACTGTGGGGATATAAAGTTAAACAAAACACCTTTCCCTATGATTTGGTTGGGAAGATAAGACAAAGACTGGCAACATTCATGCATACAAATACAAAGTTTTAAGGTTCTTAAAGTTCAGTATCATTTTCAACTTCAAGACATTTAATATGAAGCCCCTCAGCAGTCAATAAGATATTGTTTTAAGAAATATTAGATATGGAAACTGACTTGCCTAGTTGAGATCTCAGCAAAGCTCAACAAGCCTAGACTTGAAACAATTTTCTTATAAAGTGAACTAAGACAGATTGACATGGAAATGTAAATTTTAATACCATTTAGGAGTAGTTCTCATTTCTGTGTCTCAAACTGTATATTATGAGCCTTTTTTTTTTTTTTTACCATCCCTGAGTTCTCTCTACTTTATTTTTTTTAAAATTTTTTTTTACATCTTTATTGGAGTATAATTGCTTTACAATGGTGTGTTAGTTTCTGCTTTATAACAAAGTGAATCAGTTATACATATACATATGTTCCCATATCTCTTCCCTCTTGCGTCTCCCTCCCACCCTTCCTATCCCACCCCTCTAGGTGGTCACAAAGCACCGAGCTGATCTCCCTGTGCTATGCGGCTGCTTCCCACTAGCTATCTATTTTACATTTGGTAGTGTATATATGTCCCTGCCACTCTCTCACTTTGTCACAGCTTACCCTTCCCCCTCCCTGTATCCTCAAGTCCCTTCTCTAGTAGGTCTGTGTCTTTATTCCTCTCTTACCCCTAGGTTCTTCATGACATTTTTTCTTTTTCTTAGATTCCATATATGTGTTAGCATACAGGTATTTGTCTTTCTCTTTCTGACTTACTTCACTCTGTATGACAGACTCTAGGTCCATCCACCTCATTACAAATAACTCAATTTCGTTTCTTTTTATGGCTGAGTAATATTCCATTGTATATATGTGCCACATCTTCTTTATCCATTCATCCGATGATGGACACTTACGTTGCTTCCATCTCCTGGCTATTGTAAATAGAGCTGCAGTGAACATTTTGGTACATGACTCTTTTTGAATTATGATTTTCTCAGAATATATATCCAGTAGTGGGATTGCTGGGTCATATGGTAGTTCTGTTTTTAGTTTTTTAAAGAACCTCCATACTGTTCTTCATAGTGGCTGTACCAGTTCACATTCCCACCAACAGTGCAAGAGTGTTCCCTTTTGTCCACATCCTCTCCAGCATTTATTGTTTCTAGATTTTTTGATGATGGCCATTCTGACCAGTGTGAGATGGTATCTCATTGTAGTTTTGATTTGCATTTCTCTAATGATTAATGATGTTGAGCATTCTTTCATGTGTTTGTTGGCAATCTGTATATCTTCTTTGGAGAAATGTTTATTTAGGTCTTCGGCCCATTTTTGGATTGGGTTGTTTGTTTTTTTGTTATTGAGCTGCATAGGCTGCTTGTAAATTTTGGAGATTAATCCTTTGTCAGTTGCTTCATTTGCAAATGTTTTCTCCCATTCTTTTGGTCTTGTTTATGGTTTCCTTTGCTGCTCCCACATGATTTTTAATGACCTTATAGACTTCCATGGGGGTGGTTATAATATAACTTCTTTCATTTATTTCCAATTGTTGTTTATTTAGGTTGTTTCTAATTTTCTTGATATTGATGAAAATTTTTGTAGATAAAGTTTTGCATGTTTGATTATTATTTTATCTTCTGTTGTTCTTAGTAAGAAGCTTGACCAGAAGGACAGAACAAAGCTATTACAAGATTTTTAAGATATTGTCCTGGCTATCTAAAAAGTAGTATAGTTTAAATAAAGAACTAATTGGAAAATAAATATTTTAAGGTTATATTCCATTTTTCAAAAGCAGGAAGTTTCAAAAATAGTACAAAGGAAAAAAATAGTTCATGGAGTCCTATGTACCCTTCACTCAGTTTTCCTTAAGTGACATCTTATATACCGGTAGTATATTATCAAAACCAGGAAAGTTACATTGTTACATTAATATTAATTAGACTACAGTTCTCACCATTTAAAAAAATCTGTGTGTGTGTGTGTGTGTGTGTGTGTGTATGGGTAGTTTTTTGCAGTTTTATCCCATGTATAGATTTGTGTAACCAACTCCACAATCAAGATACCGAGCTCTTTCATCATCATAAAAGAATTTATTCATGCTGCTTATTTGTATTATCCTTCTTCCATGTCCCTTTCCTATCCTCTAGCACCCACTAATCTGTTCTTCATTTCTGTAGTTTTGTTATTTTGCGAATGTTATATAAATCAAATTATATAGTATGAAACTGTCAGGGAGAAAAAACTTTTCATCTGCCTTCTTAGGTTCAGTGGCTGCGGGCCTGTAAATTAAACTAATGAAAGACAATTAACAGGAGAAGAAGCATACAGTTTTTATTAATGTTTTACGTACATGAGTATTCTCCGAAAAGAAGTGAAACTCAAAGAAGCGGTTACACTCAGTGACTAATATATCCTTTTTCAAAAGGAAAGAGGGTTTGGGCTTCAAACACAGACAAAAGCCATGACATTATATTTTAATACATTATATTATTTACTGCTTGTTAAGTGGTATATTTAAAGGTATTAGCTATATGATGTGCTCACCTTCATGCACATTTGAATGTGAATGTGCTAGAATCCGTAGAAATTTTTTGTTCTGAAAGAGTAAAAGATAAGCCAAATTAATCAGTAATCTCTCTGATAAAACCATTTTCTGCTGGTTTAGCATTTTTTCTAAATTTTAACTTTAGTGTTTAAAGTTTTATTTTACTTTTTTAAGAAATGTATAGAGTTTTAGGGATGTCTCAATTAACAAAGCACATTGTACTCTATTTAATTTTTACAGTGAAACATTTGATTTTGCCTGGAATGGCAGAACTGGGATTCGCCAGAGCAGACTATCCAGTAACACCTCCTTGCTTGATAAAGATGGGATATTCGCTAATTCAGCTAGCAGCAAACTCTTGGAGAGAGCCCATGGAATTCTCACGTTAGTATTGATCAATAATGTGGATTGCTTTTTATGACTGATTTAAAATTTCTGGCTAAAAATGAAGAGAGGTGATCATGAAGCATTATTTTCATGAGTAGAATTTTGAGTGAAACAAGACTCAAAAGTAGTCAGAATTTAGAGCTGTGACAGTCTCCTGTATTATAAAGCTGGTGTTTGTTTTCATCTCACCAGGAGAATCAGACTGAATATACTTATTATGGAGATGACTCTTTATTGCTCTTTAACAGACCCTACATCCAGAGAGAGCAAAAACTGATAGCTCTTTTTAGGATTCCTAGTCTTTAACTTCAGTTGTCCTTTAATTCTAGCAATCCTAACAA
Source organism: Tursiops truncatus (assembly GCF_011762595.2). NCBI lineage: Eukaryota > Metazoa > Chordata > Mammalia > Artiodactyla > Delphinidae > Tursiops > Tursiops truncatus. Next base: position 113,445,293 of record NC_047035.1, on the reverse strand, counting down.
ATTGGGCAGGAAAATCCCTTATGAAGTGGTGAATGGGGCCATATACAGTTTACCCCTCAACACTGCATGGGTTAGAGGTGCCAACCCTCTGTACAGTCAAAAATTTGTGTGTTTCCTGTAGTCAGCCCTCCATATCCACTGCTCCTCGGTATCTGTGATTCCACATCCACAGATTCAACCAACCTCAGATCAAGTACAGTAACTTGAAAGACAATTAACAAGAGAAGAAGCATACAGTTTTGAAAAAACTGTTGAAAAAAAATTCCACTTATAAGTGGAACTGCACAGTCAAAACCTGTGTTGTTCAAGGGGCACCTGTATGGTGATATATAACACTTAACCCAAGCCTGCCATTCCTCCTTACCTGATTTAGAACTGGTTTGAGGACATAGATATAACCATGCATGGTAGACAAGTAAAAAGTTCTTAGCTACCTATATCAACATATTTCAAACACTTCCAAAGCATATTTTTTGACCACTAGCTGGAAGTGTGACTGAATTGGATTCCTTAATCCCTAAATCATCGCTTAACAGTGTTAATAGGCTCAATTTGTATAAGTCTTGCTATACTCCAGAATTAGTAGGTGAAAGAGCTTAGATTCAAGCCAAGGTCTTCCTGACACCCCAGCCCATGTTCATAAGCATTGGGCTTTATTCCCTGTATGTAGTCATTAAAAATAAAAAAGATTTGATATAAGTGTGATACTGAATTATGAATAAGGGAAAAAAGGGCAAAGGAGAATTTTTAATTTCTAAAAATGGAAGATCATGAGTCTTAGTGAAAAGTACATTTTAAAAATTCATGAAATTAGGCATCTATTTAAGTTTAAAATGACAGAAACAATGCCTCTTTAGGTTTAAGAATGCAGAGCCCTATTAACATCCAAAAGAAAATGAAACTTCAGCTTTGAATGTACATTATGTTACTTATCATCGGGCTTAAATGTGTTTGTACCTGTATTACAAAGCAGGCATCTCTTTTCTTCTCTTATCCGTCCTTCCCAAAGGTGACTGCTTAGTTGAGTTAGACAGTGTTTTCATTTAGGCGACCTATAACTTGGAAATGGGTATATAATCTGTTGTTTTAGTAGAGACCTTGAAATCATTCGTCTCTACCGTGTTTTTTTTTTTTCCTAATGTATGATTTATCTCTATAGGAGAAACAAAAATTTCAAATCCAAGCCTGGCCTTCCAAAGGTGAGTATTACGAAAAAAATTTTTCTGTTACTGCCCCATTTCATAATTATTTTTTTATTATTCATGCAAATGATCTTCATAAACAAAAAAAGAAATATCTTATTTGTACCCAAAATAGAGGTTAATTGTGTATATTCAGTTGAAACCATTTTAGAAATAATGCTGGATGTTATGAAATGGCCAAGTTTAATGGTTCAGGTAAATATTTGTGATATGTCCCATTTTCTAGTGTTTGAAGAGCTTCTGAATATAAATGTAAATTTTTGTTGAGTAATTGCATCTTTGCATAAGATCTTTTAATTTCTCCTTGAGTCAGGTTAAGATAAAATTCTGAATTTTATCTGATTTAAAAATAATTTCTAAGTAATGCTTACCTAACTCTCATCATCGTTAACATTAGTTAGCCAGGTTTTTCTGTAAAGGTCCAGTTAGGCTTGCAGGCTTATCTGTTCTGGTCTGTGTTATAATTACTTAGCTCTGCTATCATAGCACAAATGCAGCTGTAGACAATATGTAACTGAATGAGAGTGACTGTATTCCAATAAAACTTCATTTATGGACACTGAAATTTGAATTTCATTTAATTTTCACATGCCATCATATATTATTTAATTCTTTTTGCAACCATATAAATCTTATAAAAACAGTGGGCAGGATTTGACCCAGGGGTTGTAATTTGCCTACTCTAATCTACATTCCAAAATATTTATTAAATTTACTAAAGAAAGAAAAATCTTACTGAGTTTTTCTTTCTCTTGTGCTCTCCCAAAGAAGGAGTCCTGTCGTTTGTAACTTTGTTAATGGGCATAATTTCAAAATTCTAAAAGAACTGAAAAAGAGCTATTTATTGTCATGATTCTCTAGTTCAAGAAAGAAGAAAATGAATCTGTCTTTAATTTTCCTTCTACTTAAGTCACCTTATATTTCCAAAGAAAATTTAATGTACTGCTGATGTGGTTTGTGGTAGTGACAAATATGTTTTAAGCCACAAAGAAAAGTTACCTAAGTGGTTTGTGATTATGGTCTTACATGAAACAATTTTATGTAGCGAGAAAGAGAGGAGACTACATTTATTGTCAAATATTCATTATCATTCATTTGTCTTTCTTTTTTCCTTCACTGTCTCTCTAGCCTTTTTGTATTTTGAATGCCACCTCTGGACCTAGTGTTTGTGCTGTTCTTTACCCTCTCCTCAAATGGATAAATTATTTCTTTTTAATTGTAGTATAGTTGATTTACAATGTTGTGTTAATTTCTGCTGTACAGCAAAGTGACTCAGTTATACATATATATACATTCTTTTATAACTTCTTAAACTTTACATGATAGACAACAAGAATATGTTGGATACATCTGAAGTGAACGATTCCATTCAATCATCAGTCATGGGAATCCCATCTATTTCTCAATCTTTTAAATTTAAATATGGCTAATCTTTTGTTTATTTTAGTGTGTCTTGTGTATTCAAGTACATATATTTAATATTAGAGAGGCAACATAGTCTGTGAGAATATAGACCTTGGAGTCAAACTGACCTACATTCAAATGATGGATCTGTTACCTGCTCTTTGATTTTTTAAAAAATTAATTATTTTTTGGCTGCGTTGGGTCTTTGCTGCTGTGTGTGGGCTTTCTCTAGTTGCAGCAAGCGGGGGCTACTCTTAGCTGCGGTGGTGCGTGGGCTTCTCATTGAGGTGGCTCCTCTTGTTGCAGAGCATGGGCTCTAGGCGCGCAGGCCTCAGTAGTCGTGGTACGCGGGCTTAAGTAGTTATGGCGCATGGGCTTAGTTGCTCTGCGGCATGTGGGATCTTCCTGGACCAGAGCACGAACCCGTGTCCCCTGCATTGGCAGGGGGATTCTTAACCACTGTGCCACCAGGGAAGTCCCTGCTCTTTGATTTTTGGAGTTGGTTCTCGAACTTGTCTTAATCTCTGTCTCTTCATTTGTAATACGGAGGATAATATATGTTAGGATGAGAGATATATATTTGGTATGTGCATGATTAGTATTCAATAAATAATAAGTATTTTCTTCATATTTGCTGCCAGAATGTTAGAGCTGAAGCTGTGGCTCATCTGTGTACATACATGTAGGCATGATGTGTGCTTTGTTTAGTAACCTCACTCTTCATCTTACTTTCCTACCCTTCTTTAAATATGCCTTATTTTTTCTAATTATGCTTAATGAGTGTTTGTGTTTTGCTTGTTTCTTTCAGTCCATTTCAAACCAAGGCAAAACAAGTATATATTAATAAAATTAAAGTGGCGGGCTTCCCTGGTGGCGCAGTGGTTGAGAGTCCGCCTGCCGATGCAGGGGACACGGGTTCGTGCCCTGGTCCGGGAAGATCCCACATGCCGCAGAGCGGCTGGGCCCATGAGCCATGGCCGCTGAGCCTGTGCGTCCGGAGCCCGTGTTCCTCAACGGGAGAGGCCACAACAGTGAGAGGCCCGCGTACCGCAAAAAAAAAAAAAATTAAAGTGACAGATCCTATATCCTCATTGACTATGGTCATTTGCTGATTAAGATATTTTGGTTGCGTTAAGTTAGATTTATGTGATGTGGAAGGAAGCAACAGAAGTGTAGATAACCTGAACTTCTTTTCCCTTTTGCTCTTTTGTGAAATCTGCAGCCACTTTCTTACCTTGAGTATGAATCATTATTGTACTCATCCCTACAACTTTTATCACTACTGGAAATAAGATTCAGTCACCTGTATTAAGGGCACCTCATTTTATTGATATAGGTAGGATTTAGAATGCTTTATTTTTATTACAGTTCTGAATAAACACAGGCAAATATTCAACACATATAATCCAACAGCCCTTAGCCTTCTGTTAATATAATTCTGTTTTGATAGTTCTTTCCATTTCTCTCCTAGAGAGTACTTTCCCTCTCATACCTTGAAATCATCACTTCTATTAAATATACCTTTCTAATATGATCTACCTTTGAATTTTCAATCTTTTACTGACAGTTCCCTTGTTGTACATTTCTACTTTGACACCCTGCTCATCTCTCAGACTTGATCCCCAAAGCTATTTTGGTTTGTCACTCCCCTACTGAATTTTTGTAGTCACTCAGGCTCAAACGTTGAAGGTAAGTTTATTGTGCATTTTAGTTGTCTTTAACAACATGAGCAATATCTTCTTAATCTTTGTGGCTACAGCACCTTGCACAGCAAGCAGTAAATAATTGTTTAAAAAAGAATGAACTGACTAATCTTAATAAGCTAAACAATGAAGATGGAATTAAGAAAGGAATAAAGTAGATAATGAACAGAAGACCTAAGAAAGGAATTAACTCCGTATCTGTTTTCTGCTAGATCTTGGGCCCACAGTTCAGTTCTTGGTTTTTGTCACATCATACTGGACTATTGAAGCTCTCCCTTGACTGGATTTATCTCTCTCTTGCCTCCTTAGCCTCCTGTCTTCCACATTGTTCTGCTCCGCCTTGTCTCTCCTTTCTTCCTTGCCCTGTTTTATCTTCTTCATAAATCTTAATAACCCTCAGATTATCATTTATTTTGTAATTTCCTTATAGTCTGTTTCCCTGTACTTGAATGCAATGTATTCCTGGCACTTAGAACAGAATCTGTAGTAATCACTGAATATTTGTTGATAGATCTAATCATGGTGAGTTTTGTGGACAAGAGACTGGTCTCCAGTTGCTGAGGAAACATTGTTCAAAAATCATTACTTGCTAACCATTCGTTCATTTATCCAAACTAATATTTATTGAGTTTGCAGTACCAGACACTGTTTTAGGCATTGGAGGTGCTGAGATAAACAGTCCAGTCAGAGAATCCTTGCTCTCTCATAGTGATTCTTTTAGAGAAAGAGAAAAAAATACATAACTAAACAAAAGATGATTTAGATGATATTATGTGCAAAGAGGAAAATAAAATGACATATTATTGATTTAGATGGGGGCTGCCTTTGGGGTATTTAAGAAAATAGCTTCATGAGAAAGTTTGGGTATTTAAGCTGTAAGTTGAATGCTAAGAAAAATCAAGCAATGTAAAGGTCTAGCTATAGAGTATTCCAAGCAAATGAAAAGGTTAGAAAGACCTTGAGATAAGAATGAATGTGGATTTTTTTTGTTTTTACCTTTCTAATTAAATTCCTTGATGGGAAGGACTTTTTAATAGTTAAAAAAAAAATAGTTACTTGTATTTTTCACAGTTCATCTGACCCTTTTTCACATAGTGACATTTAGTACTTAATTTTACCATTGCTTTAGATATGGTTTATAAAATGCAACCATTTCCGAGGTCTTTTTATCAGAAGTATCTTAAATGTTGGGGGGGGGCAATAATTTTAGGCTTCGGTGATAATTTCATTTTACTTATGGGTAAACCACACAACTCTTCTAATTGAGTCCTGACCAGTATATGAAATTATTTTTTTCTTAATATACAATGAATCTTTTTGTAAGAATTCAAAATTACTAATAAAAATTAAGTATAAACTCTCAAAATTCAATATACACATGTACTATATATATTTACATATATATTATTGTTTTGTGTGGGGTTTTTTGGTCAAGAGTATTTGCAGATATTTTTCCACGTCAGTAAATATAGGTTACAGTATTTTTAGGAGCTGTATAGTATTCAGTTGTGTGAATGAAGCATACTTTATGAAAAAAATTCTGTATAGTTCCTTATTGCTTTTGTTTAGAATTTTTCACTATTTTTTTGAAGTACATTGTCAGAAATAACATTCAGAGCTCTCCTTAGATAAATATGTAGACGTGAAATGGTTTATCAGAAAGATTATAATGATTTGCATTCCTAAGAACAGTGCATAAATATGCCTATTTCATGTATACTGGGTTTTATCAGCCTTTACTATGTTTGCCAATCTGATGTGCAGAAAATCTCCTTAAAAGAAAATGTGTATTTCTTTGATTAAAAGTGAGATTGATTGTCATTATGTTACTTGTCATTTATATTTTGAGAATTGCCTGTTGAAGTCTTCTGCTCATTTATTATCACTGGATGTATTTTTTAAAGGATTTTTTTTACAGTTCTTATATACGGATAATAAGTCTTTGTCATTATTGAAAATATTTTTTCTTAGGTGGAATTGTTGAAATGTATATTGTACTTAATGCCACTTGGAAGTTTTTATTTTTTAATGTTTATCTTGTCAAAATGAATATTTCTTAGTCTTTTAATTTGTCATACTTGTAACTCAATTCTGTGCTTCTCATACAATAAAACTTTTACTACTTTTAAAATAACATATGCAGTTGCACAACTGTATAGATACATTTTTTCCATTGACAAACTCACAGCCATAAATTAGTAGGATTTTAAAAATTGATTAATGATTAGCTAAAAAAAGCTCCAAAATACTTTATTAGTGTCCTGTTTTGTATTCTTTAGTTGCTTTATGTGTAACTTATATCTTATTTTTAAGATTAATAATTAGGACCTCAGGATGCGGGTTGATAGGGACTACATTTTCTTTTTTTCTGTGTACGTGTTCCTGGCTTACCTACAATATAGCCCAGGGATTGAATTTAATTTATTATCTGTGTGAGTCGGGATTCAGTTGCAGATAACTAACAACCATAGATATTGTTAAGTAGAAAGGGACTTTATTCAAAGAGGTGCTTACAGAAGTCATCAGAAGTATTAAAACAACGGAGCAGAACTGACCTCAGCTGTACTCAGAAAGCTAGGAAATGAGGAAGCCACTATCACTGGTGCTGCTTCCAGGCTCATACCACCTGCGGTGTATGTAATCCAGGAATCAAGAAGCTGCTACAACTGTTGGCTTCCGGGCTAAGGTGCTTTTACTAGAGTTGCAGTGACAACACAAATGCCCTGCACTCTGCCTCACAACACTTTAAAAAGTAGTGCCTGGGCACTGGGACCACCGAAAACTTAAGTACTTCTGTGTACATGTTTGCCAGCAGAAATAAGCTAGTAGCCAAAGCCTCTGCCTTAGTTAGACCTTCCCAGTTTCACGTGTGGGAATTGATGAACTTAAATCACATCCAGAACCTGAGATGTAAGAGAGTTTGGGAAATGTAGTTTCTTTTTAGCTGGTAAGCTTCTGTAAGAAAGCAGAAGGAGGGTAAAAATGGACATTGAATATTAATTGCTCATATTCACCACAGTCATTATACGCATGAATCATGAAAACTGGCTTACAATTTTGTTTTTCCTATTCTTAGATTAATTTATATGAAGAATTTGATTTTTTTCCCCTGCTTTTCAGCACTTGCTAGAAGTAAAGTCTTTAAAGCACCTGACAAGACTGACCCTACAGGATCGCATTACCAAGTCTCTTCTTCATTTGCACAAGAAGAAGAAACCTCCCAGCATCAGTGCCCAGTTTCAGGTTGTTTCCTGTTTTACCTTTTTTTCCTTTTATTTTTAACAAAGAGGAATTTGTTTTGTTCAGATTGACATTGTAAGGTCAAAGTGATCTGCAAGATACCTGAATGGGATATGATTCATGTGACTAAAAAGCTATACTATAATGGCCATTTTGGATGGAAGTACCAAAGATGGGGAAAAAATGTCAAGTGCTTTTGTTTTTCATCCTTGTATCTCTGGATAGTGCATATCCCAAAGAGTAATTTATTATTTTCAGTGTGAGGAGAAAAGCATCAGAAAATTGACTGCCCAGATATGGTCACTGTTAACATAATGATGTATATTTCTCCCTATATATTTAAACCTCATGCTACTGCCATCAACATTTAACTCAATGGAATTGTAAGTTTTTTCTTGATTGTTTATTTTAGTTTTGTGTATATAGGAATCCAGTTCCTTTCATTGTAACTGGGCATTTAGGAATAAATATGATCATAATCAATTAACCAAATAACCTCCAGAATAACTTTACAAAATTCTCTTCGAATTCTTCCCATTCTTCTCAAATCATCTCTAACATTCTATTCATTTGCTAGATATTTATGAAAAAGAGCTGAAAATTTTAAAGGAAACAGTGCTTTACATAATTTTACTCTACCTCATGCTTTTATCCCAGAAGTGTCGTTCACTGTTAACTAAAAATTTCTTTATCTGCCGATAGCTATACTTCTATGTTATCACGTTTTTCAATGCTCCTGTTTAATCCAGGATACCTGAATGTAAATTATCTACTAACATATCACTGGATATGATCTTGTTTGATTTATAAGCACAGTTCTTCAAACTGTAGGCTAGAAATGTCATTTTATTTTAGACAATTTTCACGGTAGGCCTAGACAAAAATTTGATTCTATAAAAGCTACTTGGTCAAAGTGCTCTTTAAAAAAAAAACAGCAACAAAAAAAAAACAAGATCGAAGAGCCAAACAACTTATAACTTATTAGGTGCTAATAAAGTTAAAGGAAAGACAATTGAATATATAATGGAAGCTCTGCCATGAATTAAAAAAAAATCCTTCTTAAACCACAATCCTATGGGTTAATGGTATTTGATTATTTAAAAAAAGAGAGAGATGTTGCTTGACCAGACGGGTCTGTCTATACCTCGGTGGTGTCTTCACATCCCAGAGTTTGGGTTTTCACTTCATGGATTTAGAAATGCAAAGATGAATTTACAGGGAACAAAAATATCATGCTGACTGATAAACTATAAACGCTGCTGTAAAACAGTATCAAAGTTTATTAATATACAATGAGAAATAAGAGTCATAGGCAGACTTGTTATAATTTTTAGTTCATGATCACATTTCCTCCTGATTAGCAGATCAAGGTGGGAAGCCAAATTCTGATCAAAAGGTAACGTGGTGAGCTTGGTATCTGAAAAGGAAGCATTAATCTCATAATTATGAAGGGTAGAACCATTAAGCTGTTGTGTCCTTTATTTTGTTACCTTGGATCTTTTACAGGTGCCTGTATACCAAACTCAGACTTTAATCTGAAGAGTACACATTATAGCTACTACAAGAAAACTTAGTTATAATTACAATCCTATCATGTCCCTTAAAATCCCCCAAATTCAGGAATTATGGATATTTTCAAATTAAATTCATGTATTGTGTTTAACATTTGCAAAAAGAGTCATCTTTAATGTTTCTAATACATTGTTAAGTATTATAAAAGTAATGAGTACTATATTCTCCAGATCCTTTACTAAAAATTTATATACATACATTATTTTTCCTCCAATTCTGTGAGATAAATACTGTCATTCTTATTGTACAGGTGAGGAAATTAGAAGTGATGGAGATAGATGGCACCCAGCTGTCTTTGACTTCATACACTTCTTGTGAATGAATATTTACTTTCATCAAAATGGAATCATAGAACTCATGAAGGATTAACCGATACAGGAATTGCCCTTCTGCTATAAACAACTAGAAAACTGGACAAAAGATAAGAATAGAATATTTTTAGATATTAGACAGTAAGCACTGCAGGATTATGATCCCTGAGAAGAGGGAAATTGAGGCAAGTCCCAGGTTACTGCATAAAGGCAATTTGCTATAGCCCAGGGAGAGGGAATCCAAACAAATGCCAAGGTTTTGCTCTGGACCTGCCCTCACAAAGCTTAATAAAAGCAAGTCTTGAAAGAATCAGAGTGATCCTTTATAACTTAACAGCCCCAGGGGAAAATGTCTGTTGCTCTTTAAAGAAATATAACAAAATCCAACAATGTAAAATCACACTAGCATCCAATCTGAAATTATTAGGCATGCAAAGAATCAGGGAAAAAACAACCCATAGCAAGGGAGAAAAAAAATCAATCATTAGAAACAGATCTAGGGACTTCCCTCCTGGTGCAGTGGTGAAGACTCCATGCTCCCAATGCAGGGGGCCGGGGTTCTATCCCTGGTCAGGGAACTAGATCCACATGCATGCTGCAACTAAAAGTTTGCATGCTACAACTAAGGAGCCTGTGAGCCGCAACTAAGGAGCCTGCCTGCTGCAACTAAGACCCAGTGCAACCAAATAAATAAATAAATATTGAAAAATGAAAAAGAAACAGATCTAAAAATGACAGAGATTATGGAAATAGCATTTAGATGAGGATCTCAAAATAGCTATTATAAATCATATAAATATGTCCGAAGAAAAACATGAATAATGATGAGAAGAAAATAGAAGATATGAAAAAGACTCAAATGGAACTTTCAAAGATTAAAAATGTAATATTTGAAAATAAAAATAAGCTAGATGGGATTAACACCTATTTGCCGAAGTAGTGAATTAGAAGTTACATTTACTTTAAAATAAAGTGCAGAGAGAAATAACAAAGATGGAAAAAATGAAAAAAAGCATTAGTAACTTGTGGGAAAATATTAGATCATTGAACATAGGTGTAATTGGCATCGAAGAAGGAAAGTCAAGAGAGGGGGATACAGAAAAAAATTTGAAGAAATAATGACCAAAATATTTCCTTATTTTTATGAATAATATAAGCTCAAAGATCAAAGAATCTCACCAAATCCCAAGCAGAACAAACCTAAAAACACCAATACACATCACATCAAATTGCTAAAGCCAGTTAAAAAGAGAAAATTTTAAAGACAGCCAGAGAAAAAAAGACAACATTTATGTGCCATGAAATGAAGATAAGAATAACAGTAGGTTTCTCATCAGAAACTATGAAAGGCAGAATTCAAGAGTAGTATTCTTAAAAAACTGAAAGGGGGAAAAAAAACCGTCACTCTAAAATTCTGTGCACGTGAGTATTGAAGGTTATATAGAGACTTTTTCAGACAAACAGAAGTTGAGAGAATGCATTGCCAGGAAATCTACATTATAGGAATGTTAAGTTTGGGATAAAAATGATGAGAAAACCATAGATTTTGGATCTATACAAAACACTAAGATTGCCAGAATGATAGAAGTGTAATTAACTATAATAAATACTTTTTCTCTTCTTTTAATTTTTTAGAAAGATAATTGACTATAGAAGAAAAAAATAATAATATATTGTGAGGTAAAAATAAAATGTATGACAAAAGTAGCACAAAAGGGAGGGGCTAAATGTAAGTTTATACTGTTGTGAAGTTTATACTGTTGTAAAGTTACAGCATTACCTGTATACTGTACACTATACAGGTAATGGTGTAGCATTATTTGAAGGCAGACTGTGATATGTTAAAGATGTAAAGTCTTGAGAAATCCTTAAAAAAATAAAAGCTTATCATAGGTAATGAGCTAATAGCAGAACTAAAATGGAATCATAAAATACAGGTGATCCTTGATTGAACTGCAGGGGTCCACTTACACATGGAATATTTTTCAATAGTTACACTACAGTTTTACACGATCAGTGGTTGGTTGAATCTGAGGATTCGAACTCCAGGTAGGGTGGAACCAAGTATACCGGGGGCCAACTTTAAAGTTACATGTGGGTTTTCAACAGCACAGAGGGTCAGTACCCCTAACCCCTGTGTTGTTCAAGCGTAAACTGTATACTCAGTTTTAAAAAGACAGGATAAAAGAAAGAGCAGATTAAACAAATAGAAACAAATAACAAGGTGGTAGACCATATGTATATTTTTCTTATTTCAGTGGTTAGGTAAATAGCCACCCTCACCCTACTCTGGATTATTCTCTTTTGAGACTTTGTCTACTGCCAGCAAATGTTAGTATCCTTTTAGCCACCAGACTGTCAAATTAAGTAGCTAAAGTCTTAAGTTATGAGCGAGATGATACAACTTGATCATAAGGCAAAAACTATGCATTGTTTTTGCATAGAGCTGTATATGAAAGGAGGCCACTTCATAGGTACCATGTGTCTGCTCAGTTAATGCTTTGAAAGGAGTTTTGTGGCTTTCTCTTAGGATAATAGGTCATGCACATGCTGTTGCTGTTATATCTGCTGAAACATGTGGATAAAACTACTGCCCCTCTCTTGGCCTGACAAGACACGCATGCCTCGCTGCTCAGAGACCCACAGATTGCTGGGAAATATATCCACCACTACATCATTAGTCAGTGTAGTCCTTTGCTTGTAGTGGTGGAAATTCTAAGTGTTTCTCTTCCTTGGCTAAGGGTTTTTCTAACTTTGGGTTTTTTGGCAGAAATCTGAGTTCTCTGTGTAAAAGCCCATCGGTTTGAAGAAAATAATCTACTTCTAGTTCTACCTCTGGAACTAAGAATTAAGTCATTACACAAACTCAACCAAGCTGATTTTTATTCTCGAAATATGTATCTATGTATTCTGTTTTCTACAGTAGATACATATTGGTTTTATAGTGAGAGGAAAAGATGTCTAAAGAGGATTATTTTTTTCAAAGGTGGTTTATTTACAGCAGCAGAAAGTGAACCAGTGGTTGCCTGGGACACTGGGCGGGGGCAGTTTTTCACTGCAGATGGGCAGGAGGGGACCTTTTGAGGGGATGCGTGGAAGATTTCTAAATCTGGATTGTAATGATGGTTGCACAATTGTATAAATTTACTAAAAAAATCATTGATCTATGCACTACAATGGATACATTTTTATAGTATGTAAATTGTAATACAATAAAACTGTTAAACACAAACTCACTACTAAGAGAATGAAAGGGCAAGCTACAGGGTATATGCATATACTTGTAATAAAACTGAAAAAAGACCTTATATGTGGAAAATATGAAAAATCACAAATCAGTTCTTGAAAAGACAACCTAATAGAAATGGGCAAAAGTCTTGAACAAGCAAAACTATCTTATATCAAAAGATGTTATCCAAAAGGCCAATAAGCCTATCAAATACATCCTCAATATTATTTATTATTCATCAGGGAAATGAAAATTAAAACTGCCTGTAAGGCAATAACACTACACACTTTCCAGTGTGGCTGAAATAAAAAAGATTGATTATGCAAAGTATTGGCAAGGATGTAGAGCAACCAGAATTTTTATACACTGCTATTTTTATACACTGCTATTGAAATATAAATTGATGCAGGCATTTTGGAAAACAGTTGGAAGACATGTAGAAGATTGTTCATAGCAACTTTATTCCTAACAGCCCAAACTTGAGCAACCAGATATCCATCCTAAACAGATAATTTAACTGTGGTATAGTCATATAATGAATCACTACTATATAGTGCTGAAAATGTACAAGATACAATTGTATGCAACAAATACAAGATAGTACATAGTGTATCTTTCTCTTTATATAAAGTTTAATAGCAGGTAAACTGACTTACCATCTTGGAAGTAAGGATAATGGTTACCCTTGGTTGAGGTGTGGAGGGTGGAGGCAGGTAGCCTATGTACAGTGATCTTGCTAAGTTCAGTGGGATGGAGCACAGAGGGACTTCTAAGGTTCTAATATTTTATTCATTGATTTGGGCTCTGGTTTCAAGAGTGTATTCCCTTTGTGAAAATTCATCATACTGCATATTTATGATTCAAACATTTTATATTTTGTGTATTATATTACAGTAACACACACGAAAAGAACACCTAAAAGTAAGAAAATGTGTATGTTGATGTAATATATATGACAGCAATAACAGGAGTCTGTGTGATTGTAAGGCTTCTAAATTTTACTTGAAATCATAAAATATTGACTCTAAGTATACTGTGCGATTAGGTTAGTATATTGTTATCCGTTGAGCAGACACACACACAAAAAACAATACAAAGAGATGTAGCTGAAAAGCCAATAGATAAATAGAATACTAATAAACAAAATATGTTATCTGACTGTAATTAAACCAGAAATCAATAAAATAAAGATAACAATCCCCAAATATTTGGCAAATTAAAAAGACATCTAAATAAAACATGAGTCAAAGAGGAAGGACAATTTAAAAAATATTTTAAATGGAATGAAAATAAAATATCACAGTTTGTGCAGTGCAGCTAAATCAGTACTCCAAGGTTAATTTATAACATTAAATGCTCTTATTAGAAAAGGAGAAAGGCCTTAAGTCAGTAATCTAAGCTTCTACCCTAAGAAACTAGAAAAAGAAAAACATTAAACCCAAAGCAAGCAGGAGTGAAATGTTAAAGTAGAAATCATCAGTGAGATCGAAAAGAGAAAAATAATAGAGAAAAACCAATGAAATAAAAAAACTGGTTCGTTGAAAATATCAGAAAATTTATAAACCTCCAGTCAGACTAATCTGGAAAAAAGAGGCAAAGCACAAATTATCAGCATCAGGAATGAAAGAGGGAACATCACTACATACTCAAACATTAAAATTGAAGCAGGGGATTACTACCTTCCTTGATACCCTACTGGATGTTTTCCCAAAGTTACTCTGAGACTGCATGAGTTTGAATAAAGTTGTTTCATGAAATGTGAAGAAAGGTAAAAAATTTATTATAGACTTAGATTACTATAAAATATATCTGCAGTATTTACTATTGCCAGTCTGTCAGCTGGTTAAACTGGTTAAATGGTTAAACTGCCATCCTCGTCCTTAACTGGCCTCAGTTTAATCAGTATGGCAGTGTACACAATGTGCTTTTCAGAAACAAACCTATTTCTATGTATACCACTTTTTTTTTGCATATTTTACCAACATTGTTGTTTATATTTATAAACCATTCGTTGCCAGTTTGGAATGAGAGTAAGTGCTAATTATATTGCTTTGTATTGCAGGCCTCATTAAGCAAGCTGATGGAAACACTTGGTCAAGCAGAACCATATTTTGTAAAATGCATTCGCTCTAATGCCGAAAAGGTAAAAATGTCTGTAAATAAGAGCTTCTAGCTCAGCTTACTTCAAACCAAGCTTTAAATTCTAAGAATAAGTGGCGGGGAAGAGCTATCTATAATCTTTGTAAGGAAAACAGTGTTCTATATTTTCTATGAATATCCTTATTTCCTCACTTAGCTGCCTGAAAAGTATTTATATGGACTCAATTTAGCATCTCCTAGAATTTAGCATCTCCTACAGAAGCAAAAAATCTCTTGAAATTCCATCATATAAAAGAATTTTATGCAACTTTTGTTACCCGTACCAAGGTTAATCTCTCTTGTTTAGATATAAGGTATCAGTTATTCTTACAGAACTTGCGTG
Source organism: Tursiops truncatus (assembly GCF_011762595.2). Classification (NCBI taxonomy): domain Eukaryota; kingdom Metazoa; phylum Chordata; class Mammalia; order Artiodactyla; family Delphinidae; genus Tursiops; species Tursiops truncatus. The sequence continues at coordinate 113,430,150 of NC_047035.1, read as the reverse complement.
GCATTTTTCATGTTTAGAGATTCTTGTCTCTTCAAAATAGGGAAGATACTCAACATTCTTGATTTCTTCTTGTTTTATATGACAGTTCCCCTTATTAGAGCTTTGCAAAACATATCTGTTAAGTGTGAACAGTTGTCATCTTTATGTCCATCATAGGAAAAAATAGTTCTAGCCCAAACTGCTAAAATGTCATAGGAATTAGTTTCAGCTTTCTTAATTCTTAATAAGCAGTCTCTAGCTCTGCTAGTTATAAGCTTTGTGATCTTAGATGAGTTACTTAATCTTTCTATGCCTTAAATATTTTCATCTGTGCAACAATATACTGGAATTGTAGGACCAACCTCATAGTGTTTTGTGAATACATATGAGTCAATACCTATAAAGTACTTAGAATGTTCCTGGCCCATACTAAGCACTTAGTAAATGTTAGCCATTCTTCTATAGAGACAAAAGAGGAAACCATTTTATTTACAGTTAAATAGAAGTTTGAGTCCCTGTTATTCTTGCTATGCAAAGCGTTCAATTAATGAAGTATTTAAGGGCACAGAATAAGTACTAAATAAATATTAACTGCTATTATTATTTAACGTAAGTTGCCCACTTGACTTTTTTTTTTTTTTTGACAGCTGGTATGCCCCATCTTTCTGCAGGAAAATATTTAGGATTGCCTTAGTGGATCATTGAAAATAGTATTTAGAGAATAGGGAGAAATATCAGAAGCTCCAAATACAGCCTCTTTTGAATGTCTAAAAATATGCCTATGAGATACGTAGGAGTGACAAAGTGTCATGACTGGTGATGATTGAATGCCTCCCTTTAGCCTCTTCCCTATTGATGCTTATACAATGAGAGATCAATTCTCAGGGATTATAGGAATTTTTTGTTTTTCAATGTGTCATACCAGTATCATCAGCAAAAACTAGGGAAGTAAACTTCTTTTAACCTTGTACTAGTCATACAAGAAGAAATATGTCAGCTCTCAAGTTAACCAAGGCAACTGGAAGAGTGTGGGGTAAGTCGTTTCTGAGTGAGATTGTAGATAAAATCTTACTTAATAAAAATATAGACAGTCTTGACTATGTATAAGTAGGTTAATCTTGTTACAAATTTTATAGTGACTAGACTGTGTGGCCTGTGGGCAACTACATTCCTTTTGAGCTTTGAAGGCCCTCTTCTTCTGCAAGTAGAGAAGCCTGGAAGCTTGTGTCTCTTTTTTCCTTTTGGTCAGGCAGTTAGAACTTTTCTGAAGCTACCAGCTGGGGAGGTAAGATTGTCCCATTACCTCTGCTGTATCTTAACCAGACAGCCTCCAGTCAATTCCTAGATATTCAAAACTTAACTACACTTGTAAGACAAACATTAATTTGGAGATCTATTCTCCTGGGTTAATCTTTTTTCCATTTGCTTTGTTTTAGTTGCCGTTAAGGTTCAGTGATGCCTTGGTACTTAGACAGCTTCGGTATACTGGGATGCTGGAGACAGTTCGAATTCGCCAATCAGGATACAGCTGCAAATATTCTTTCCAGGTTATGCTTTTATAGTGATATTTAAATATATTTGTACATCAAGTAAAGTATTCCTATGCCTTGCTTATTTTTTATTTGGGTCTCACTTGTTGTTTATTTCTCCTGATTCTTCCTTTACATTCTGTCTTTTGTATACAGAATTGAAGAGGGATAGAGAATGACAACAATCTCATTAAGCTTGTGTTGTAATAGAATCCACTACTTGGTTATTCTCATTTGATCTGAATGTTTGTTAATATAAGTTTACTCATAACATGGCAGTTCTTCACACTGATTACGCCAGTAATTGAAATACTTCAATCAGAACTATCTAGTTCAAAAGAAAAGATCCCATTTAATTTTTCCTAAAGTCTTCTCAGCAGGATTTTCTTACATAGGAGGCTGCCAGCAAGGCTCACAACTGTTCTCATCAGCTACTGCTGCTATGGATATAGAAATTATTTTGAAGCTTTTCAGCAGCTGAGCAGGTCTTTACTGTTGAGTGAAAGCTTTATTCTCAGTTGTACCCTGAAATAGCTGTCACCTTTGCTTATTTTTCTGCTAAAAAATTCAGATTTTTGTTAAATAACCTTTTCTTTGGTCTTTAGTACAGCTTTCTCAAAGGGAGAATTAGCTTCTGCCCTTCTTTTCTTCTTTCATTCCCCTTTGATAACAGAATATGTAGGAATCACTATCTCCCCCCACCATTTTACTAATTAACCTTTTGAAATATTTTAAATTAACAAGTAAATTCTTGGTTTCACACTGTTTAAAATAATGAGAAAAAGATCAATAAAAGGACAATTAGCTAATTTAGGATTTTGTTTACATATGATTCTTTTGTGATTTTACAACATTTTCTTTTCGCTTTTCAGGATTTTGTGAGCCATTTCCACGTACTTCTTCCCCGAAATATTATTCCATCCAAATTTAACATTCAGGATTTCTTCAGGAAAATAAATCTTAATCCAGATAATTATCAAGTTGGAAAATCCATGGTAAATATAATATATACAGCTTTTGCCAGATTGAGTGCATTTTTGTATATAAGTAATAATGGCAGTCTTTGCCGAGGAGAATGTTTATAAGAAAGATAGTGTACCAGATTTCATAAGGAAATCAGTTAGGCCAAGATTTTTACTTAATAATATAGTCAGTATTAATCAAGTAGATTATAGCCAATGCTCTAGTGCTGCCTATAATTTTAACTGCTTAAAAAGCATTTCTTCCTAGGTATTGCACTGTAATTATCAACTCAATTTGTCTAAAGTGACCTTATCCAGATTCCCCTACTGTCTTTAACTAATCAACTAGTCTTTTTCTCTGTCACCTTTCTTCTAGTTTCTTAGGCTAGAAACCATAATCATATTTTGGCTTACCCTTCACTTTAATCATTTTACAAAGTTCTGTTTCTGTTTTTTTCCTTATAAATGTTTCTCACATCTCTCCCTTTTTCTCCATTCTTACTGTTTCCATTTTAGTTCTGTTTTGTAGCTCTCACACATTTCTCTTACAGTAAACAGATCCATCATCTAATGCCAGTCTATTTTTATTCCATTTAACTCACTCTACCCATAGTATCAAAATCATCATCTTAATATACTTTATGTCAGCCTCCTGCTCAATAATAATCCCCTTATAATTTCCTCATTAAATCTAAACATCTTTCTCTTTTTCAAGAATCTCCATGTTGTGACTTCACACTGTTTTTTTCTTTTTTTAATAAATTTATTTATTTATTTACTTTTGGCTGCAGTGGGTCTTTGGTGTTGCGTGTGGGCTTTCTCTAGTTGCGGCGAGCAGGGGCTACTCTTTGTTGCGGAGCATGGGCTCTAGGTGCGCGGGCTTCAGTAGTTGTGGCATGTGGGCTCAGTAGTTGTGGCTCGCGGGCTCTAGAGCGCAGGCTCAGTAGTTGTGGCACACAGGCTTAGTTGCTCTGTGGCATGTGGGATCTTCCCAGACCAGGGCTTGAACCCATGTCCCCTGCATTGGCAGGCGGATTCTTAACCACTGTACCACCAGGGAAGCCCCACTTCATGCTATTAATTGTTCCATTGTCCCAGTACATATCTTTATTCTTTTTTTTTTTTTTTTTTTTGCGGTACGTGGGCCTCTCACTGTTTTGGCCTCTCCCGTTGCGGAGCACAGGCTCCGGATGCGCAGGCTCAGTGGCCATGGCTCACGGGCCCAGCCGCTCCGCGGCATGTGGGATCTTCCCAGACCGGGGCACGAACCTGTGCCCCCTGCATCGGCAGGCGGACTCTCAACCACTGTGCCACCAGGGAAGCCCCTATTCATTTTTTTATAAATTTTTTTTTTTACATTTTTAGAAATTTATTTATTTGGCTGCGTTGGGTCTTACTTGCGGCAGGCGGGATCTTCGTTGTGGCACACAGGCTTCTCTCTAGTTGTGGCACATGGGCTCAGTAACTGTGGCACGTGGGCTTAGTTGCACCGTGACATGTGGAATCTTAGTTCCCCGACCAGGGATCCAACCCACATCCCCTGCCTTGGAAGGTGGATTCTTAACCACTGGACCACCAGGGGAGTCCCTGTACCTTTATTCTTATTTCCAACTCCTTGTTTTGCTCAGGTGGAGTCCTCTGTCTCTTGCCCTGAATAGCTTACTGTTTTCCTCTTTGGGTATCTAATATCTATCTGTACTTTCTAAGAATATTTTTTAATTTTTGACAAAAATGGGAAGTGATGGATATGTTAATTAGATTGTGGTAATCATTTCAAAATGTTTATACATACATCAAAACATCACATTGTACACCTTAAATATATACAGTTTTTAATATCTACCTGCTCTTAATGTTGAAGTGTAAATCCTGTTTCCAAAGGGACTATGTCTAAGTTATCTTTGTATCTCCCTAAATTCCTAAAGATTTATAATAGAATGAAGGAGTAAATAAGTAAACTGACGAATAGCTTTGGGCAGCAAGAAGCCTTTGATGCATGCTGGGTTTCAAAAATACTTATCATTATTGGTTTATTCATATTATGATCAAACTTTAAAATCTGTGGTTGTCATCTTTTTTTTCCCCACTCCAACATCCTTGAAAAATATGACATATTAATATTACCAGTACTACATTGGCTCCTAATGGTGAAGTTCCCAAGGGAATAATGTATCACAGTCTCTAGCACTGGGATCTTTGTAGTAATGTTCACCTTTCCAGTTCCCCTTCTGTATTCTAATGCCTCCTTTCCAGTTTGAGAATGACTACTTTGGCTAAGTTGATGGAAATATTTATCAGTACTGCTTGTACCTGTTTGCCACTGTGTCTGTTCTTCTCTAAAAAAGCTTACCATAGGAACGATGATGCATGAAATAAATTTCTCATTTCTTCTTAAGCTGTATGCTTCATCTTTTTTCCTCCTGGTAGGTGTTCCTAAAGGAGCAGGAACGACAACACCTACAAGATCTGCTTCACCAAGAGGTGCTCCGCAGAATCATATTGTTGCAGCGATGGTTCAGGGTCTTGCTGTGTAGGCAGCATTTCCTCCATCTGAGACAGGCATCCGTTATCATCCAGGTAGGAAACAAAAGATTCTTTGCATGAGATTGGCTAGTTTATTTAGCCAGTGTTTTAGTAACTAGAACTGTTTTACTGTGAAACATTTAAGTAAGAATGTAAATTTCTTCAGTGGTGAGAATGTGTCCTACTCATTTGTTAAATGTTCACAGCATCCAACAGATTACCTGGCATATAATAATAGACTTTAATGGTGTTAAATTGAAATTAAATTGAATTTATAGTTATAATGTCTTGCGAGGTATGATTAGGGGCAAAGGAGTTATGTGCCTTAATTTTTGTTGGCAAGTTATTTTTAGTGTTGTGAGTGATATTTGAGAATTATATGTACATTGTTGTTGTTATGTATTCATTTTGGATGAAAGGTATCATATTTTACATTTATCTTTTATTTTCTCCCTCGTTGATTTATATGCTGGCTGTTTTCCACAGGATCTTTACTGTTTGTACAAGAAAATCTTTAATATCTTAATCTTTGCAATGTATACACGATGACGTTAAACCCATTAATATTGGCAAATTGTAGGTGAGAATATAATGTAATTTGTTAAAATTAATTTGTAGGGCATGAAAGCATCAAAAAGTTTTAAATTACTTTAAGTTGTATAATTAACTTCATTGAGGTTATATTATCTAAAATAGTTATTTTAGCCAGGCATATCTGGAAAAGGAAACTTTTTTTACTTTAACCACCCACCATTTAGCTGTTTAGCCACTTAACCTCTAGTTATGACATAAGAAATTTCTGTGAGAATGTGTTATAAGATATGACAACAGTTTTTATTACTTTGTCTTCCCCACAGCGATTCTGGAGGAATTACCTAAATCAGAAGCAAGCCAGAGATGCAGCTGTGCAGCAGGATGCTTTAATTATGGCTAGTGCAGCCACTGTTCTTCAAGCTTCCTGGCGTGCTCACTTACAGAGGCAGCGGTATTTGGAGCTCCGGACTGCAGCCATCGTCATCCAGCAGAAATGGAGGGAGCACTATAGGCGGAGGCACATGGCTGCTATCTGCATACAGGCGAGATGGAAAGGCTACAGGGAAAGTAAGAGGTATCAAGAACAAAGGAACAAAATTATCCTTTTGCAGTCACTATGTAGAGGATTCAGAGCAAGACAAAGGTAATCTTTTTTGCTATAATAATTAACTCCTCACTTGTCAAGTACTTATATGTCTGCTCTAACGTTTGCCTAACTTGAGTTAGAATTGGTTATCTCAGTTTGTCTTCTCCACTAGAAATAGAATTGTGAAATGTGCATCCAAGTTAGTTTAAGAAATACTTAATATTATAAAAAGAAAATTTTTGAGACTTTCCACTTTTTAAAATATTCTCAATAAATGTATTGTCTCCAGTGGTAACCAAGAGATATCTCTAGCCTATTTTTTTTTCCTGTTTTGATATAGATTTAAAGCTTTAAAAGAACAAAGACTAAAAAAAACAAAACTAAAACTTGGATTGGCAAATATCAAGCCATATGGAACTCTGGAAGTTCTCGGTTCAGACCCTTCAGAATGGGAGGATTGTTCATTTGACAACAGAGTAAAAGCCATAGAGGAATGTAAATCTGTGATAGAGAGTAATCGAATTAGTCATGAAAGTTCAAAGGACTGCTTGAACGAGTCCCCAAACAAGCGACAGGAGAGAGCCAGAAGTCAAAGTGGTATGGACTTGCAGGCAGATGTGACTGTAAGAGAGAGACCCAAGTCCTTGGAAGATCTCCACCAGAAAAAAGTGGGTCGGGCCAAAAGAGAAAGTCGGAGAATGAGAGAACTAGAGCAAGCTATATTTAGTTTAGAATTGCTGAAAGTCCGTTCTCTTGGCGGTGTGTCTCCTTCAGAAGAACGTAGGTGGTCTACAGAACTGATGCCTGCGGGCCTTCAGTCTTTACAGGGTACACCGGATAGTGAAAGCTCTCAAGGAAGCTTGGAACTTCTGAGCTGTGAGGAAAGCCAAAAGAGCAAACTAGAGCCTGTAATTCTAGATGAAGGAGATGTGCCGTTCCTGTCACCTAAGATATCTAGCAGTCCAAATTCTGATTCACAGGACAATGCCCTCAGTACCTCAAATGAGACTAACTATACATTGATTCAAAAGAGGGCACCTTCTGACTCAGTGCATTTAAAGAATGGGGCTATGAAGGAAAAACTGGTTTGCAGTTCTGAATCTATTACCTGTAAACCACAGCTGAGAGACTCCTTTATTTCAAATAGTCTGCCTACATTTTTTTATATTCCCCAACAAGACCCACTGAAAACAAGTTCTCAGCTAGATACAAGTGTCCAGAGAAACAAACTATTGGAAAGTGAAGAAACACTTCCATCTCTTACTTTGGATATCAACAGGGAAGCCAGAAAGTACCACTTCCCAGGGGAAAATCAAGTTGTTGCTTCGTTGAATACAGCTTCTTCCAATATTGTGCTTAAGAAGTTAGAAAAGCTAAACACTGAGAAGGAAGAACGGCAAAAGCAATTGCAGCAGCAGAATGAAAAAGAGATGATGGAACAGATTCGCCAGCAAACAGATATTTTAGAAAAGGAGCGTAAAGCCTTTAAGACAATTGAAAAGCCAAGAACTGGGGAGACTTTTCTGGTACCATCTTTCCATCAGTCAAAGCAAAGAATAGAGAGGCCATCCTCTCTTCTCATCCTGAATACCCCAAATAAGGACGAACCCAGTGTAGCTGGGACTCCATCAGTAACTGTAAAAGATGCTGCTCTTGCCCCAAAAGACAGTCCCTCTGCTCACTTACCCTTGAAGGACCGACCTGTCACTCTGTTCTTTGAAAGAAAAGGAGGCCCATGCCAATCTAGTGCTGTTAAGGAATTATCCAAGACAGACAAAATGTCCACCCAACTGAATGTAGCCTGTAAACTCTCTAATAATCGCATTTCAAAAAGAGAACAACTTAGGCCAACTCAGCCTTGTAGCTACAAATCTGATGACCCTTTCAGAGATGGAACTACTAGGGCCATTTTCTTCACGCCAAAGGAAAATATGAGTAGTTCCCTGTAAGTGAAGTCTTTATTTATTTTTATGTATAAGTGGGAAACTTTTTGGAAATTTTCATTAGGGTGCCTTGATCTGCCTCAACTATTTGTATGGGTGCTACTCAAATTAGCCATTTTCTGTGTGTAAAAAAATTTCCTAATTGTTGACTCCACCAGCCACCTGAAATTGGATATAATTATACCCTAGGAGTCTTTGACTAAGCACAGAGAGCAGGGTTTTTGGTTCCTCCCCATTAAGTGAGAAAACATTTGTGAAGGGCTGTACAGTGCCTGGAAACTTAGTAGGCAGTCAGCAATTGCTGGTTGCCCTAGAGCTGTTAGGTGTAGCAGTCCAAGCTTGTTAGTATCAGGCTTTAAAGTTAATGTGCTTTGTCACAGCTGTTGGCCTATTTATGGTCTGCATTAAGTTCTTTGTACCTTTTTTTGGGGGGGGGTGGGAATAAAAACCACATAAAATTTACCATCTTAACCATTTTAAAGTGTACAGTTCACTTGTGTTAACTGTATGCACATTGTTGTGCAACAGATCTCTAGAGCTTTTTCATCTTGCAAAACAAACTCAATTACCCATTGAAAGCAGTTCCCCTTTCCCCCTTACCTCCAGCCCCTGGCAACCACCATTCTACTTTCTGTTTCTAAAAATATGACTACTGTATTTATTTTTGTCTGCGCGCCTTGTGAGATCTTAGTTCCCCAACCAGAGATTGAACCTGGGCCCTTGGCAGTGAAAGGGTGGAGTCCTAATCACTGGACCGCCAGGGAATTCCCTGTGACTACTTTAAATACCTCACATAAGTGGAAGTTCTTTACTCTTTTAGGTTGTCTTAAGTAGTGGTAGCTGTGAGAAAGCATTTCTTAAGTGGTACATAAAAACAAATTTGACAAAATTTAAGATATTTATGTTAAGGCTATGTATACAGTGAATTCTTTCTGTTCTTGTGGGAGAATATCACTGTTTAAATGAAAGGAGGGCTATATCTTAGGGCTAAAAAAGTTAAATTTCATGTTAACTCTGAAAATAACCTTTTCTCATCATAACCTAACTTTTAACTCTGTCAGTCTTTAAAATTACAGATTTTATAGAAACTCTTTGTAAATATGGGCAAGAGATCATTGATATTTTATTTTTCCACTGAGAATTTTTATACAGGAGTGTGAAATGCAGTTGGACTACATGACAACTTGAGATTCTAGTGCTGCGCATTAACCTAGAGATTGCCCAAAAGTTCAGACTCTGTGTAGCATATAAGCCCACCAGAGAATGTTAAAAACATATTATTTTCTGTCATTCTGATTAATTTTAGTTATGTGAGGGGTGTGCATGTGTGTATGTACATAGTTGTTACATCCATGAATCTGTTTTGTAGAAGACTTACAGATTTCAAAAACAATCATCCTTGTGAATTATTCCTTTTATCATTTTGCCAAGATAAAGTCTTACAGCTACTTGACCTAGTTTGCTTTACCTTATTAATATCTATGTATCTTCAAAATGGTTATATATTAGATTGTTTGTGTGAAAGTTTAAGTAAAATTCATACTTCACATCTTCTCTTGTTCTGTAAGTAATACTAGAAACATTAGCATTTTATAGAATCATAAATGTTAGTGTTTCTAAGTTATAATATCTAGTCCAGTTCCCACATATTATAGATGAGGTCACTGGTGCCCGTGGAGGTGAAAGGACTTGTATAAGGTCACATATTTAGAGAAACAGCTGAGACCAGAATTTGAGTTTCCTGTTTAGAAATGAGCATTGGATGTCATGATTAGGAAGTAACATTAGATTAGTGTCCTTTCTATGCCATAGTGGTGATAAGTACATCTTAGTCTTCAGCTGGTTAGTAAGGGAGAACAAAAAAGAAATCATGGAGAAACTTAGAGAAAATGCTGTGAGTTTAAAAGTTAGTTAGGGTGGTCAGGTGCTATCAAAGGTCCTATTAATTGTTTCTCTTTTGGAGAAAAAAATCGAAGGTAAATGGCTCAACTGTGGCAAGAGAGATTTTTAATAACCAAAAGGGTTATTCAGGACAACCTAGGATTGCTGGACTTGATTGTACACTGGTCAGAGGGAGATCTCTGAGAAGCTTTTAGCTATCAGAAAGATTGACATCTAATTAGCTTTGTTTAGGGATTATTGCATAGGGCAAAGGACAAGATAACCTAGGCCTTCATTTATAAAATTAAGTGGAAGATTTTGAATGCAAGGGCAATTACTCTGCCAAATGGTATTTTAAGTTAGTGTCTACTTTAAACCCAGCAGTATGCTAGAAGGTAAGATATGATTTTCAGTGAGTTTACAGTCCTGTTATTGATAAATTTTAAGACTCATGGTTCTGAGTTAATATAGATAATTGGGGCCATAAAAGTACAGGTTCTGTTCAGATTTTCATCAGACACAGACATTCATTTCTACAGAGAATTTAATGAAAAAGCAGTCATATCATGTGGTTATTCAAGCAGAATTAAATTTTCACAGACTAACACTGTATCATCTTTATGGTTTGGGACATACTTCTTTTAGCTTGATAACAATTTCTTATTCTGCCAGTGTTGATTTTATTCTAAAAATTTTAAACTAAGACCACAGATGAAAGCTACAGAGATTTCAGAATGAAAATTTGCTTATCAATAGGACCATCTCAGTATAAAACAAAGTAATGAGGTACTCATCACTGGGTGGCTACTTATCAGGTATTTTATAATGATTAGAGTAAAGGCCCCTTCTTCTGAGACTGATTCTAAAGATTTGGGGATTTGGTATTTTCCCTTTCTCATTATCAAATCCATTTCTTTGACCTGACTTGTTAGACTATATTTCATGCTGTACTTTTAAGACTGCTGCCATGAGATATCTGCTAGGAACTGAAATGTAATCCTGTTGTTTTATCCTAAGTGTCACCAAGGAAGCCTTAAACAGTGGAAATCCTCAACTCCATAAACAAGATGAACCAGCTTGGAAACCTGTGAAGTTAACTGGGCCGGGCCAAAGAGAGGTAAGTATTGACTTTTGTTTTATTTATCTTCTATGCAAAAAAAGGTGCACGCTGTTTTGGAAATTATTATTCTTGTAGGTAGAGCACCTCATCTACTCATTTACTCCCAAGTGTTTATAGAGAAAGGAGCCATGAGTTAAGTCTGTTACACTTAGAGAGGAGTACTTCAGGCAGGGAAGGGTGCCTAAAAATCCAGATTATATTTACAAAGAAGAAGTTGCTGAGGAAAAGAAGGCAATTTATGCAAGTGACTTTGGTGACTCATTATGGCAGTGAAAGATGACTTCCTTGGCTATGGAGAAGAACAGTATAGATTTAGCTTCCATTCTTATTCTTTGTCCAGAGTAATGAATATGGATTGCTTTTGGTTATCGCTGTCACTTCTAGTGGAAAGGGCACAGGGGTGGAGGGGATGTTTCAAGAAATTCATGAGCTCTCTGATGTCTTTCATTGGCATCGTCTCCCAAAAACCAAAACAAAACATTTTTGTGTTATTTGTTTTATCATTTGGTCAAGCAGGTTGCCAGACCGGCCCATAAAAAGAAAGCTCGAATGGCGCGGACGCGCTCCGATTTCTTGACTAGAGGTACTTTTGCCGATGGGGAGGGGGATACAGAGGAAGATGATTACGATGACATTATTGAGCCCCTTCTCTCCCTTGACCAAGCTTCTCACTCTGAGCTAGGGCCTGCACCCGGCCTGGGTCAGGCCTCTCACAGTGACTCCGAAATGGTAATTTTACAGCAATATAAGAAAAATAGGCAACAAGCAAATCTGATGGGAATAGTCTTTGCTAATCTAAAGCTAACCTTCACAGCTTCTTCTCCGTATAACGGTTTGTACATGGGAAACCTCAGTGAATAAAGCAACTAAAGCTAAACCTTAATTTACAAGGACTTGGATAAAGGGCACTTTAACAGTATATGTCAAATCATAAATTAGGCAAAAAATATTAAAGTTATTTAACTTAGCACTAATGTAGGAGTTTTCTGTGTTATATCTTAAAAGGTCTAGAGCAGGGAGGCTCAAAATTTTTTTTTGTAAAGGGCCAGATAGTAAATGTTTTAGACTTTATGGGTTATACAGTCTCTGTTGCAACTGCTTAACTCTGTTACTGTAGAGTGGAAACAGCCATAGGCAATAAGTAAACAAAGGCACATGGCTATGTTCCAATAAAATTATTTACAAAAACAGGCAATGGGGCTGTATTTGACCTGCTGGTCATAGTTTCTTGATCCCTCCATGGTCTAGTGAATTGGGTATATAAAAAATAATCCAGTAGCTTTTAACTGAAATGGTATTCTCTTTTCTTTTCTTTTCGGCTTTAAACTTGCTTCCCCTCTGCATTTTTTAGTAATAGAAAATAAACATGAATTTTTAAAAATTTAATAAGCAATGCCAAAAATGTCTTCCTGGGCCAACCGAGCCAACTAAAAGGCTATAGATAATGTGAATTTGTCTTAATCACAAATTACAACATTGGAGTTATGTTTGAATAAAGCTGCATTAAGAAAATAACTATTATCATATCTCAGCCCAAATTAGGCACATATAGTTTGATAAGTACAAGTGTTTATGGGTATAAAGTGTTTGATTTTGGAATTGTCCTGGAAAATACAATATGAGTACCCTGTATGTCTATTATGTACTAAAACATTATCACTGAGGAGGTGGAATGATATGCATTTTATTTCCGTGCATATCCTTAATTAAGTTGGGTCTCTAATGTTTTTCTTTAGTATCTGTTCATTATGGGAGAAACATTTTAGGATGGTCTTCTTTTGACTCATTAAATATTTTATCTTTGAGCTGTTTTAAAAGCTATTTGATTGTTCCAAAGACCTAGTTAATTAAAATTTTTGCTAAGTTCCAGAATATTCTCATTGTCTTTATCTTTTATTGGAGATGGACCCAGTTTTTAAATGATAATATTGATATTCTAAGAAAGGAAAAATAAAAACAACAACAAAAACAGAAAAATGCATGACCAGTTCTCTAATTAGACAAATGAGTCATTACCCTGAGCCAAACTGTAGGACTGTAAAAGTTGCAGCCTGTATATCCATTGATATATATAATTAGAACCAAAGCGTTCTCTTCAGTGTAGGATAAAATAACTCCACTTTGGAGGTGCCCTGTTTTTGAGTTATAAATAATGAAATATACTCTATCATATGCTTAGTTGTTAAAGATGAAATTATGTAATGGAGCAAACTAATTTTAATGAAAAGCGCTGCTATATATTTTTAGTGTAAATAGGGAACATGCTTAAATTATTCTCCAAAGTGTACATAGATTTTTCATTTGTTGAAGAATTTAGCATTTATAATTGCTGTTTTGTTCCTGAGAGTTTCCTTTGTTACAAACCTTAGTCCTTTTGGTGGTAGAATTCTTTCTCACTGAGAATTACTGAGATGAACCAGGAAGTTGGGCTTTCTGCTTGGAGCATTCAGCCCCTTTAAGGGTTCTAGCTGGTAGTCTCTGCCTGTGATTCTGTTCACCTGCTTGACGGTCACTGCATGCCAGTAGTTGTAGAGCACCCTCCTGCACAGTGTGTTAGTCACCTCGCCAGCTTTCTCACTGTCCTTCTGTTTCATCACTAGCTATTTTAGGAATAGGTGGTGGTGGTTGTTTCTGGTGAACACTTGCATGAAGAAGCTTTGCTTTTTAGAATGTGCTGATAGATACTTGCTGGGGTTGGGGGTGGGAAGGGTAGGGACAGTTTTAAAGTGTGTTTCTGTTTGTTTATCTTGAAAATATGCCATGTTCTAATGTTATCTGATATTGTGAAAAATGAAGTCTAATTGTTTCTAAATGGAATCTACTGAATTCTCAAAATCCACGTATCTTCAGGATTTTAAATGGGCTTGATTTTCTGGGCACATGATTTTTTAAAAAACTGGATAGTTTTTGTTTTTTCTCTGGACAAAGTGATTTTAATAACTGACATTTGCTAAGAAGTGTGTCTGTCTTCGAGGAAGCCATCCACTGACCTTTCCAGTTGTGAAATAACTGATCTAATAAAGACAGTTAGAAATGAATTACCTGAAGGGGATTTGATAAGCATTACCTCCTGAGCTGGTGAATTGTTAATTAGTTGTTACCTGCTGTGGAGGAGTTGAGGTGAGAGTAGTAGTTTCCCTCCTTATGACTTTAGTGTTTTTTTTAAACTTCCTACTTTTAACTCTGCCATTTGAATAACTGTTTAGTCTCTGTATGCTGCTTTCACTTAGTTTTTATACCTCCCATGTTTTATTTTATTTTTTTAACATCTTTATTGGAGTATAATTGCTTTACAATGGTGTGTTAGTTTCTGCTGTATAACAAAGTGAATCAGCTATACATATACATATATCTGCATATCGCCTCCCTCTTGTGTCTCCCTCCCACCCTCCCTATCCCACCCCTCTAGGTAGACACAAAGCACTGAGCTGATCTCCCTGTGCTATGCGGCTGCTTCCTACTAGCTATCTGTTTTACATTTGGTAGTGTATATATGTCCATACCACTCTCTCACTTCGTCCCAGCTTACCCTTACCTCTCCCCATACCCTCAAGTCCATTCTCTACATCTGCGTCTTTATTCCTGTCCTGCCCCTAGGTTCTTCAGAACCTTTTTTTTTTTTTTTTTTTTAGATTCCATATATATGTGTTAGCATATGGTATTTGTTTTTCTCTTTCTGACTTACTTCACTCTGTATGACAGACTCTAGGTCCATCCACCTCACTACAAATAACTCAATTTCGTTTCTTTTTATGGCTGAGTAATATTCCATTGTATAGATGTGCCACATTTTCTTTATCCATTCATCTGTTGATGTACATTTAGGTTGCTTCCATGTCCTGGCTATTGTAAATAGTGCTGCAGTGAACACTGTGGTACATGTATCTCCAGAATGTACAAGCAGCTCATTCAGCTCAATATCACAAAAACAAACAACCCAATCCAAAAATGGGCAGAAGACCTAAATAGACATTTCTTCAAAGAAGACATACAGATGGCCAACAAATACATGAAAAGAACGTCAACATCACTAATTAGACAAATGCAAATCAAAACCACAATGAGGTATCACCTCACTGTTTAGAATGGCCATCATCAGAAAATCTACAAACAGTAAATGCTGGAGAGGGTGTGGAGAAAAGGGAACCCTCTTGCACTATTGGTGGGAATGTAAATTGATATAGCCACAATGGAGAACAGTATGGAGGTTCCTTAAAAAACTAAAAATAGAACTACCATATGACCCAGATATCGCATTACTGGGCATATACCCTGAGAAAACCATAATTCAAAAAGAGACATGTACCACAATGTTCATTGCAGCTCTATTTACAATAGCCAGGACATGGAAGCAACCTAAATGTCCATCGACAGATGAATGGATAAAGAAGATGTGGCACATATATGCAATGGAATATTACTGCTAAGCAATATTTTTAAGGTGGCTTTCATATCGTCTTTTAGTCTCTGAATCATCTGGATGGTGAATGAGTTAATAAAATCATTTCTATCACTTATCTGTAGGATTGGTATAGGTAACAGTTTTCTCTGTATAGTTTCTTCTACCGTTCGCTAGACTTAAAGCAATCATCTCCGTGGGTATGACTCCCAAATAGCTCTCCAGAATTTGTTGACTTTATCTACAGTATGCTAAAACTAAGTTTTTCATTTCCCCCCAAAACTCCTATACTTCTTATATTCCTATTTCTGTTTGTTTTTCTCTGAGATACTCTTCAATCCTTATCTGTGTTGAATTTTCCTTCTCTTTACTATCCACTCCACAAAAAACTGCCAGAAGAAAAACATTTATCAAGGCTAAATTTAATAGCTTATTTTACAGTAAGGGAAAATCCATCTTGACCAGGTCTTAGTAATTTCTCAGAAAGGGGAAGTCAGGAAAGGATATTTATAGTATTTTAGGGCCTAGGCTGGTGATTTTGAGGGTCTTACAAGTTGGAAAACCAGCTGAATTGAAGAAAGTTTATGACATAAAAAGTTTAGATTGGTGGCCCCAGGACAGCAGCCACACTATTGAATACTCTTGGTATTTACTTATTTTTTAATATACTGTTTTCTATTTGATTTTGTTTAATTTGTTCAAGCCTGTTAGATCTTTCTGGTTTTCAGTTTTGTTCTCGGTTTTTTATTGATTTTTTTTTGGCTGCACCACACGGCTTGCAGGATCTCAGTTCCCCAAATAGGGATTGAACCCCGGCCACAGCAGTGAAAGCCCAGAATCCTAACCACTAGGTCACCAGGGAACTCCATACACTTAGTATTAATATGTGTATTTTATTCCCCCCAAAAGTCAGGGACAGTTCATAGCATTGCGACTCTCCACTGTTTGATTTGGTAGAATTTCCCTGTGAAACCATCTGGGGTTGATACTTTTTTGTGACATAATTCTTTTATTATAAGTTCCTCTATTCTAGGAAAGTTAGTCTTTAAAGCTTTCTGTCTAATGGGGGCAATTTTGGCAACTAGTTTTTTCCATTTCAGCTAACTTTAATAATTTATTTGCCTAGAGGTCTGGAAAGTAGTCTCATGATTTTAAAAAATTCTCTGTTTCAATCGTTATTTCCCTTTTGTCATTTCTTATTTTGTAGATTTTTTTCCCTTACCTAGTCGTTTGTCTATTTTGTTAATTTTTTCCAAAGTAACAGGATTTGGTTTATTTATCATACCTACTTTTTTTTTCATTCTCCACTGATTTCTGCTTTTACCTTTATTATTTATTTTATTATGCTGTTTTTGGTTTACTTTCTTATTTTTCTAGCTTTTGAGTGGTTAATTTAATTCATTTATATATTTTTATCGATACAGGTTTGTAAGGCTATGGTTTTTCCTCTGATCACACTTCAGATGTATCTTGTTTACTCTAATATGTAAAGGATTTATTATTTTTTAAGAAAATCTGTAATTTTAGTTTTTTTACCCAAAACTTGTTTAATAAAAATTTTTGAGTTTTCAGATGAAGAGCCTTTTTTGTTTTTTAATTTTTGTTAGTTTCTAGTTTTATTGTATTCTGATGAAAGACTTTATGATGCTTCTGTTTGATCAAATTTACTGGTATTTTCTTCATTACTTAGTATATGATCAGTTTTTGTGAATGTACCATGTGCATTTTTTAAATTGAAATATAGTTGACATACAATATTATGTTACTTTTGGATATACTATGTAATGACTTGACATTTGCATACATTATGAAATGATCACCATGATAAGTCTCGTAACCATCTGTCCCCATACAAAGTTATTATAATATTACTGACCATATTCCTTATGCTGTATATACATCCCCATGACTTGCTTACTATTAAACTGGAGGTTTGTACCTCTTAATCCCCTACACATATTTCGCCCACCTCTCCTACCCCCCTCCCTTCTGGCAACCACCCATTTGTTCTCTGTATCTATGAGTCTGTTTTCATTTTGTTCAGTTTGTTTGTTTTGTTTTTTCGATTCTGCATATGAGTGAGATCATGCAGTTTTTGTCTTTGACTGACTTATTTCAGTTAGCATAATACCTTCTAGATCCGTACATGTTGTCTCACATGACAATAATTAATTTTTTTAATGGCTTAGTAATATTCCACTGTTTATATATACCACGTCTTTTTTATCCAGTCATCTATTGATGGGCACTTAGGTTGCTTCTATAGCTTGTCTATTGTAAATAATACTTCAGTGGACACTGGAGTGCATATATCTTATGTTAGTGTGGTTTTTTTCCTTTGGATAAATACCCAGAAGTGGAATTGCTGGATCATATCATAGTTCTATTTTTAATTTTTTGAGGAACCTCCATATTGTTTTCCATAGTGGCCATACCAATTTACATTCCCACCAACAGTGAACGAGGGTTCCCTTTTATCCACATCCTTGCCAATACTTGTTATTTGTTGAACGTGTATTTGATAAGAAGGTATATTCTCTATTCAGAGTATAAAATTTCAATATGTATCTGTAAGCTCTACCTTATTAATTACGTTGTTTGCCTTCTACGTCCTTATTATTTTTGATCTGTCTTATACAGAATGTGTTAACGTCTCCTGTTATTCATTGTGAATTGTGGCTTTTAGTATTAAGAAGTGTCCTTTGTCAGATTCCATGTTTTTTGCTTGAATCCTACATAAATAATAATATCACAGCCTCTGTTTTCTTATTATTTCCACTTGCCTAGAATACTTTTGCTCACCCCTTTAGTTTTAGCTTTTCTGGATCCTTTTGTTTAGAGGTGTGTTTTTTTGTGCAGTATAGTTGGGCCCTGCTTTGTGAGCCAAATTAAAAAATTTTTCCTTAATAGGTGAGTTAAATCTATCCATATTTATTAATGTAACTGATAGATTAATTCTCCACTCTTTCTTATAATTTTGTTATTATTATGTTAAATTTTCTGTGTTTATGTTACTTTTCTTTGATCTTTTATTTTTTTAATTTCTTTTGATGTTTAGGAGAGGTTGTGTTCTTGTTCTGTTGATTGTTTACCTTTATATATAACTTTTAAAAATGCCTTTAATATTTTTTAATTTAACCAATTATACTCTAATTAGTCATTTTAAAATAAATAATATTAATTCTCACCTATTGTGACACAACTGTTGATGAATTATTCTAGTCTCTATTCCCTTCTACTCCTATTTTTTAGGCTTTTATTTCTACTTTGTCAGAACATGTAATTTTATATATGATTCTTTCACTGTAGTCCCTACCTTTGTTTTTGATCTATTATTAAATGTATTAATTATCACTTCAAATATTTTGCAGAAGTTTCCCTGTTTATCTCTTGGTTGGATGAAGCTCTTCCCCTTAGTAGATTACTTACGAAGGGCCATCAATATGGAATTCCCCAAGATCTTTCTATGGCCTTGATGTTTGAAGGGACATCTTGGCTACATATAAAGTCCTTGATTCATATTTTCTTTCTCTGAGTTTTTTGAAAGTGCTATTTTATTGTTGTCTTACTTTATTTGTTACTGTTGGTAAGTCTGTTACCAGTCTAAATCTCTTGCCCTTATAAGTTATTTGATGTTTTTACTTGCATGCCTTCAGAGTTTCTTCTTTATATTTAAAGTTTAAGATATGTCTTTAAATCGATCATTACAGATTAATTATCCTGTATATCTGCAGGACTCTGTCAATGTGTAAATTCTGGTCTTGCCTTATTTTTGAAAAGTTTTACTGGATGATAGTTTTAAATATTGTGTTCTGTTGTTTTGTTCTTCTTGTTTAGGGATTGCAATTACAAACAAGTATTTTTCTTTTCCTATCGTCCATTTCAACTACCTTCTCTCTGACCATTTTTCCTTGTTTCTTTATATCATTTTATATTTTTTTGTTATCTTCCTGCTTTTGTCCCCTTTAAATTTTCCATTTGTGCTTTTTCTCCCTTAGGCGTCTCATAAGTTAATCTTCATTTCACTTTCTTATTAATTGATTGATTGCTGTGTCCTAGCTGCTGCACGCAGGCCTTCTCCAGTCACAGCAAGTAGGGGCCTCGCACCACGGTGGCCTCTCCAGCCGCAGAGCACAGGCTCCAGCCACACAGTTGTGCCTCAGCAGTTGTGGCACGTGGGCTCGGCAGCTGTGGCTCACAGAGCGCAGGCTCAACAGCTGTGCTGCCCGGGCACAGCTGCTCCGCAGCACGTGGGATCCTCCCGGACCAGGGACTGAACCCACATCCCCTGCACTGGCAGGCAGACTCCCAACCACTGTGCCACCAAAGACCTTTACTGTCTTTTTATTTCTTTCATGAGTTCATTCAACTCTACTTTCATTTCTACCCAGTTTTTGCTCTCTCAGGGTTAACTGTTCATTATCTTGATAGCTGCTGTTTCTTCTTTTTTGGCTGCATTGGGTCTGCATTGCTGCACTTGGGCTTTCTCTAGTTGTGGCGAGTGGGGGCTACTCCTCGTTGCAGTGCGTGGGCTTTTCATAATGGTGGCTTCTCTTGCTGCAGAGCACAGGCTCTAAGCACGTGGGCTTCCGTAGTTGCAGCACACAGGCTCAGTAGTTGTAGCTCACGGGCTCTAGACTGCAGGCTCGGTAGTTGTGGCGCATGAGCTTAGTTGCTCCGCAGCATGTGGGATCTTCCTGGACCAGGGATTGAACCCATGTCACCTGCATTGGCAGGTGGATTCTTTTTTTTTGTTTTTTTTAACATTTCTTTTGCAGTATAATTGCTTTACAATGGTGTGTTAGTTTCTGCTTTATAACAAAGTGAATCGGCTATACATATACATATATCCACATATCTCCTCCCTCTTGTGTCTCCCACCACCCTCCCTATCCCACCCCTCTAGGTGGTCACAAAGCACTGAGCTGATCTCCCTGTGCTATGTGGCTCCTTTCCACTAGCTAGCTATTTTACGTTTGGTGGTGTATATATCCATGCCACTCTCTCACTTTGTCCCAGCTTACCCTTCCCCTCCCTGTGTCCTCAAGTCAATTCTCTATGTCTGCGTCTTTATTCCTGTCCTGCCCCTAGGTTCTTCAGATCCATGTTTTTTTTTTTTAGATTCCGTATATATGTGTTAGCATACGCTATTTGTTTTTCTCTTTCTGACTTCACTCTGTATGACAGTCTCTAGGTCCATCCACCTCACGACAAATGACTGAATTTCATTTCTTTTTATGGCTGAGTAATATTCCATTGTATATATGTGTAACATCTTTTTTTTTAAACATTTTTATTGGAGTATAATTGCTTGGCAGTGGTGTGTTAGGTTCTGCTTTATAACAAAACGAATCAGTTATACATATACATATATACCCATATCTCTTCCTGCTTGCATCTCCCTCCCTCCCACCCTCCCTATCCCACCATTCTATCTGGTCACAAAACACCGAGCTGACCTCCCTGTGCTATGTGACTGCTTCCCACTAGCTATCGATATTTTACATTTGGTAGTGTATATATGCCCATATATACACTACCACTCTCTCACTTTATCCCAGCTTACCTTTCCCCCTCCCCATGTGTCCAAGTCCATTCTCTAGTAGGTCTGCGTCTTTATTCCCGTCTTGCCCTAGGTTCTTCATGACGTTTTCTCTTTTTTTTTAGATTTCGTATATATGTGTTAGCATACGCTATTTGTTTTTCTCTTTCTGACTTCACTGTGTATGACAAACTCTAGGTCCATCCACCTCACTACAAATAACTCAATTTAATTTCTTTTTATGGCTGAGTAATATTCCAATATTCCATTGTATATATGTGCCACATCTTCTTTATCCATTCATCTGTTGATAGGCACTTAGGTTGCTTCCATGTCCTGGCTATTGTAAATAGAGCTGCAGTGAACACTGTGGTACATGACTCTTTTTGCATTATGGTTTTCTCAGGGTATAAGCCCAGTAATGTGATATCTGGGTCATATGGTAGTTCTATTTTTAGTTTTTTAAGAACCTCCATACTGTTCTCCATAGTGGCTGTATCAGTTTACATTCCCACCAATACTGCAAGAGGGTTCCCTTTTCTCCACACCCTCTCCAGCATTTATTGTTTGTAGATTTTTTGATGATGGCCATTCTGACTGGTGTGGGGTGATACCTCATTGTAGTTTTGATTTGCATTTCTCTAATGATTAGTGATGTTGAGCATCCTTTCATGTGTTTGTTGGCAAACTGTATATCTTCTTTGGAGAAATGTCTATTTAGGTCTTCTGCCCATTTTTGGATTGGGTTGTTTGTTTTCTTGATATTAAACTGCATGAGCTGCTTGTAAATTTTGGAGATTAATCCTTTGTCAATTGCTTCATTTGCAAATATTTTCTCCCATTCTGAGGGTTGTCTTTTCATCTTGTTCATGGTTTCCTTTGCTGTGCAAAAGCTTTTAAATTTATTAGGTCCCACTTGTTTATTTTTATTTTTGTTTCCATTACTCTAGGAGGTGGATCAAAAAAGGTCTTGCTGTGATTTATGTCATAGAGTGTTCCACTTATGTTTTCCTCTAACAGTTTTATAGTGTCTGGCCTTACATTTAGGTCTTTAATCCATTTTGAGTTTATTTTTGTGTATGGTGTTAGGAAGTGTTCTAATTTCATAGTTTAACATGTACCTGTCCAGTTGTCCCAGCCCCACTTATAGAAGAGGCTGTCTTTTCTCCATTGTATATCCTTTCCTCCATTACCAAAAATAAGGTGACCACATGTGCATGGGTTTACCTCTGGACTTTCTATCTTGTTCCATTGATCTGTATTTCTGTTTTTGTGCCAGTACCATACTGTCTTGATTACTGTAGCTTTATAGTATAGTCTGAAGGCAGGGAGCCTGATTCCTCTAGCTCTGTTTTTCTTTCTCAAGACTGCTTTGGCTATTCAGGGTCTTTTGTGTTTCCCTACAAATTGTGAAATTTTTTGTTCTAGTTCTATGAAAAATGCCAGTGGCAGTTTGATAGGGATTGCATTGAATCTGTAGATTGCTTTGGGTAGTAGAGTCATTTTCACAATGTTGCTTCTTCCAATCCAAGAACATGGTATATCTCTCCATCTGTTTGTATCATCTTCATTTTCTTTCATCAGTGTCTTATAGTTTTCTACATACAGGTCTTGTGTCTCCTTACATAGGTTTATTCCTAGGTATTCTATTCTTTTTGTTGCAGTGGTAAATAGGAGTGTTTCCTTAATTTCTCTTTCAGAATTTTCGTCATTAGTGTATAGGAGTGCAAGAGATTTCTGCGCATTAATTTTGTATCCCGCTACTTTGCCAAATTCATTGATTAGCTCTAGTAGTTTTCTGGTAGCATCTTTAGGTTTCTCTATGTATAGTATCATGTCATCTTCAAACAGTGACAGCTTTACTTCTTCTTTTCCTATTTGGATGCCTTTTATTTCTTTTTCTTCTCTGATTGCTGTGGCTAAAACTTCCAAAACTATGTTGAATAAGAGTGGTGAGAGTGGGCAACCGTGTCTTGTTCCTGATCTTAGTGGAAAGTTTTCAGTTCTTCACCATTGAGAATGATGTTGGCTGTGGGTTTGTCATATATGGCCTTTATTATGTTGAGGTAACTTCCCTCTATGCCTGCTTTCTAGAGGGTTTTTATCATAAATGGGTGTTGAATTTTGTCGAAAGCTTTCTCTGCGTCTCTTGAGATGATCATAAGATTTTTCTTCTTCAGTTTGTTAATATGGTTTATCGCATTGATTGATTTGCATATATTGAAGAATCCTTGCATTCCTGGAATAAACCCCACTTGATCACGGTATATGATCCTTTTAATGTGCTGTTGGATTCTGTTTGATAGTATTTTGTTGAGGATTTTTGCATCATGTTCATCAGTGATATTGGCCTGTAGTTTTCTTTCTTTGTGACATCTTTGTCTGGTTTTGGTATCAGGGTGATGGTGGCCTCGTAGAATGAGTTTGGGAGTGGTCCTCCCTCTGCTACGTTTTGGAAGAGTTTGAGAAGGATAGGTGTTAGTTCTTCTCTAAATGTTTGATAGAATTCGCCTCTGAAGCCATCTGGTCCTAGGCTTTTGTCTGTTGGAAGATTTTTAATCACAGTTTCAATTTCAGTGCTTGTGATTGGTCTGTTCATATTTTCTATTTCTTCCTGGTTCACTCGGTAGGTTGTGCATTTCTAAGAATTTGTCCATTCCTTCCAGGTTGTCCATTTTATTGGCATAGAGTTGCTTGTAGTAATCTCTCATGATTCTTTGTATTTCTGCAGTGTCAGTTGTTACTTCTCCTTTTTCATTTCTAATTCTGTTGAATTGAATCTTCTCCCTTTTTTTCTTGATGAGTCTGGCTAATGGTTTATCAATTTTTTTTATCTTTTCAAAGAACCAGCTCTTAGTTTTATTGATCTTTGCTATCGTTTCCTTCATTTCTTTTTCATTTATTTCTGATCTGATGTTTATGGTTTCTTTCCTTCTGCTAACTTTGGTTTTTTTTTTCTTCTTTCTCTAGTTGCTTTAGGTGCAAGGTTAGGTTTATTTGAGATGTTTCCTGTTTCTTAAGGTAGGATTATATTGCTATAAACTTCCCTCTTAGAACTGCTTTTGATGCATCCTATAGATTTTGGGTCAGCGTGTCTCCATTGTCATTTGTTTCTAGGTATTTTTTGATTTTCTCTTTGATTTCTTCAGTGATCACTTGGTTATTAAGTAGTGTACTGTTTAGCCTTCATGTGTTTGTACTTTTTACAGATCTTTTCCTGTAATTGATATCTAGTCTCATAGTGTTGTGGTTGGAAAAGATGCTTGATACGATTTCAATTTTCTTAAATTTACCAAGTCTTGATTTGTGACCCAAGATACGATCTATCCTGGAGAATGTTCCATGAGCACTTGAGAAGAATGTGTATTCTGTTGTTTTAGGATGGAATGTCCTATAAATATCAATTAAGTCCATCTTGTTTAATGTATCATTTAAAGCTTGTGTTTCCTTATTTATTTTCATTTTGGATGACCTGTCCATTGGTGTAAGTGAGGTGTTAAAGTCTCCCACTATTATTGTGTTACTGTCGATTTCCTCTTTTATAACTGTTAGCATTTGCCTTAGTATTGAGGTGTTCCTATGTTGGGTGCGTATATATTTATAATTGTTCTATCCTCTTCTTGGATTGATCCCTTGATCATTATGTAGTGTCCTTCCTTGTCTCTTGTAACAATCTTTATTTTAATGTCTATTTTATCTGATATGAGTGTAGCTACTCCAGCTTTCTTTTGATTTCCATTTGCATGGAATATCTTTTTCCATCCCCTCACTTTCAGTCTGTATGTGTCCCTAGGTCTGAAGTGGGTCTCTTGTAGACAGCATATAGGTGGGTCTTGTTTTTGTATCCATTCAGCAAGCCTGTGTCTTTTGGTTGGAGCATTTAATCCATTCACGTTTAAGGTAATAATCGATATGTATGTTCCTATGACCATTTTCTTAATTGTTTTGGATTTGTTTTTGTAGATCCTTTTCTTCTCTTGTGTTTCCCACTTAAAGAAGTTCCTTTAGCATTTGTTGTAGAGCTGGTTTGGTGGTTCTGAATTCTCTTAGCTTTTTCTTGTCTGTAAAGCTTTTGATTTCTCCATCGAATCTCTATGAGATCCTTGCAGGGTAGAGTAATCTTGGTTGTAGGTTCTTCCCTTTCATCACTTTAAGTATATCATGCCACTCCCTTCTGGCTTGTAGAGTTTCTGCTGAGAAATCAGCTGTTAACCTTATGGGAGTTCCCTTGTAAGTTATTTTTCGTTTTTCCCTTGCTGCTTTCAATAATTTTTCTTTGTCTTTAATTTTTGACAATTTGATTACTGTGTTTCTTGGCGTGTTTCTCCTTGTGTTTATCCTTTATGGGACTTGCACTTACTGGACTTGGGTGCCTATGTCCTTTCCCATGTTAGGGAAGTTTTCGACTATAATCTCTTCAAATATTTTCTTGGGTCCTTTCTCTCTCTCTTCTCCTTCTGGGACCTCTATAATGCGAATGTTATTGTGTTTAATGTTGTCCCAGAGGTCTCTTAGGCTGTCTTCATTTCTTTTCATTCTTTCTTCTTTATTCTGTTCCACAGCAGTGAATTCCACCATTTTGTCTTCCAGGTCACTTATCCATTCTTCTGCCTCAGTTATTCTGCTATTGATTCCTTCTAGTGTAGTTTTCATTTCAGTTATTGTATTGTTCATCTCTGTTTGTTTGTTCTTTAATTCTTCTAGGTCTTTGTTAAACATTTCTTGCATCTTCTCGATCTTTGCATCCATTATTTTTCCGAGGTCCTGGATCATCTTCACTATCATTATTCTGAATTCTTTTTCTGGAAGATTGCCCATCTCCACTTCATTTAGTTGTTTTTCTGGGGTGTTATCTTGTCCCTTCCTCTGGTACATAGCCCTCTGCCTTTTCATCTTGTCTGTCTTTCTGTGAATGTGGTTTTTGTTCCACAGGCTGCAGGGTTGTAGTTCTTCTTGCTTCTGCTGTCTCCCCTCTGGTGGATGAGGCTATCTAAGAGGCTTGATGGGAGGGACTGGTGGTGGGTAGAGCTGACTGTTGCTCTGTTGGGCAGAGCTCAGTAAAACTTTAATCTACTTGACTGTTGATGGGTGGGTCTGGGTTCCCTCCCTGTTGGTTGTTTGGCCTGAGGCAACCCAACACTGGAGCCTACCTGGGCTCTTTGGTGGGGCTAATGACAGACTCTGGGAGGGCTCACTCCAAGGAGTACTTCCCAGAACTTCTGCTGTCAGTGTCCTTGTCCCCACCCCTGCCTCTGCAGGAGACCCTCCAACACTAGCAGGTAGGTCTGGTTCAGTCTTCCCTGGGCTCACTGCTCCTTCCCTTGGGTCCCGATGCGCACACTACTTTATGTGTGCCCTCCATGAGTGGAGTCTCTGTTTCCCCCAGTCCTGTCGAAGTCCTGTAGTCAATTCTCACTAGGCTTCAAAGTCTGATTCTCTAGGAATTCCTCCCGTTGCCGGGCCCCCAGGTTGGGAAGCCTGACATGGGGCTCAGAACCTTCACTACAGTGGGTGGACTTCTGTGTTATAAGTGTTCTCCAGTTTGTGAGTCACCCACCCAGCAGTTATGGGATTTGATTTTACTGTGATTGCCCCCCTCCTACCATCTCATTGTGGCTTCTCTTTTGTCTTTGGATGTGGAGTATCTTGTTTGGTGAGTTCCAGTGTCTTCCTGTCAATGACTGTCCAGCAGCTAGTTGTGATTCTGGTGTTCTCGCAAGAGGGAGTGAGAGCACGTCCTTCTACTCTGCCATCTTGGTTCCTTTCCTCATCCCATAGATTTTGGGTCGTTGTGTTTTCATTGTCATTTGTTTCTAGGTATTTTTTGACTTTCTCTTTGATTTATTCAGTGATCTCTTGGTTATTTAGTAGTGTATTGTTTAGCCTCCATGTGTTTGTATTTTTCACAGATTTTTTTCCTGTAATTGATATCTAGTCTCATAGTGTTGTGGTTGCAGAAGGTACTTGATATGATACCAATTTTCTCAAATTTACCAAGGCTTGATTTATGACCCAAGATATCATCCATCCTGGAGAATGTTCCATGAGCACTTGAGAAGCAAGTGTATTCTGTTGTTTTTGAATGGAATGTCCTATAAATTCCATTAAGTCCATCTTGTTTAATTTATCATTTAAAGTTTGTGTTTCCTTACTTAGTTTCATTTTGGATGATATGTCCTTTGGTGAAAGTGGGGTGTTAAAGTCCCCTACTATGTTTGTGTTACTGTCGATTTCCCCTTTTATGGCTGTTAGCATTTGCCTTATGTATTGAGGTGTTGCTATGGTGGGTGCAAAAATATTTACAATTGTTATATCTTCTTCTTCGATTGATCCCTTGATCATTATGTAGTGTCCTTCTTTGTCTCTTGTAAAAGTCTTTATTTTAAAGTCTATTTTGTCTGATATGAGTATTGCTACTCCAGCTTTCTTTTGATTTCCATTTGCATGGTATATCTTTTTCCATCCCCTCACTTTCAGTCTGTATGTGTCCCTAGGTCTGAAGTGGGTCTCTTGTAGACAGCATATATGTGGGTCTTGTTTTTGTATCCATTCAGCCAGTCTGTGTCTTTTGGTGGGAGCATTTAACCCATTTACGTTTAAGGTAATTATTGATATGTATGTTCCTATTACCATTTTCTTAATTGTTTTGGGGTTGTTTTTGTAGGTCTGTTCCTTCTCTTTTGTTTCCTGCCTAGAAATTCCTTTAGTATTTGTTGTAAAGCTGGTTTGGTAGTGCTGAATTCTCTTAACTTTTGCTTGTCTGTAAAGGTTTTAATTTTTCCGTCGAATCTGAATGAGATCCTTGCTGGGTAGAGTAATCTTGGCTGTAGGTTTTTCCCTTTCCTCACTTTAAATATGTGTTGTCACTTCCTTCTGGCTTGCAGAGTTTCTTTTGAAAGATCAGCTGTTAACCTTATGGGGTTTCCCTAGTATGTTATTTGTTGTTTTTCCCTTTCTGCTTTTAATATTTTTTCTTTGTATTTAATTTTTGATAGTTTTATTAATATGTGTCTTGGTGTGTTTCTCCTTGGATTTATCCTGTATGGGAGTCTCTGTGCTTCCTGAACTTGATTGACTATTTCCTTTCCCATATTAGGGAAGTTTTCAATGATAATGTCTTCAAATACTTTCTCAGTCCCTTTCTTTTTCTCTTCTTCTGGGACCCCTATAATTCAAACATTGGTGCATTTAATGTTGTCCCAGAGATCTCTAAGATTGTGCTCAATCCTTTTCATTCTTTTTTCTTTATTCTGCTCTGCAGTAGTGATTTCCACTATTTTATCTTCCAGTTCACTTATCCATTCTTCTGCCTCAGTTATTCTGCCATTGATTCCATCTCTAGAATTGTTCATTTCATTTATGGTGTTGTTCATCATTGTTTGTTTGCTCTTTAGTCCTTTTACGTTGTTGTTAAATGTTTCTTGTATTTTCTCCATTCTGTTTCCAAGATTTTGGATCATCTTTACTATCCTTACTCTGAATTCTTTTTCAGGTAGACTGCCTATTTCCTCTTCATTTGTTTGGTCTCGTGGGTTTTTACCTTGCTCCTTCATCTGCTGTGTGTTTCTCTGTCTTCTCATTTTGCTTAACTTACTGTGCTTGGGGTCTCGTTTTTGCTGGCTGCAGGTTCATAGTTCCTGTTGTTTTTGGTGTTTGTCCCCAGTGGCTAAGGTTGGTTCAGTGGGTTGTGTAGGCTTCCTGGTGGAGGGGACTGGTGCCTGTGTTCTCTTGGATGAGGCTGGATCTTGTCTTTCTGGTGTTCTGGAGTGTCTACGACGTTAGTATGATTTTAGGCAGCCTCTCTTCTAATGGGTGGAGTTGTGTTCCTGTCTTGCTCGTTGTTTGGCATAGGGTGTCCAGCACTGTAGCTTGCTGGTTGTTGAGTGTAGCTGGGTCTTAGCATTGTGATGGAGTCTCTGGGAGAGCTTTCGCCATTTGATATTACGTGGAGCTGGGAGGTCTCTGGTCGATCAATGTCCTGAACTTGGCTTTCCCACCTCAGAGGCACAGGCCTGACACCCGGCCGGAGCAGGAAGACCCTGTCAGCCACACGGCTGGTCTCCACTTCTGCTGGTATTGAGGTTCACACTTCTAGCCTTTTGTTGGAGTCACCCCACTGATGAAGACAGGACCCTCAACAGCCGGTTGTCGGCAGGTGGATTCTTAATCACTGCACCACCAGTGAAGTCCCTGTTTCATATTATTTTGTCTAAGTTTTTGTTTTCTTTTGTTTTTGTTTTTGGTTGTTTCAGGCAAGAGTATAGAACAGGTTCTTGTTACTCCATCTTGGCCAGAAGCAGAAGTCTGTTCTTTAAATTTAGCAGCTCAGAATATTTGCTATTTCTGTTGATAAGGTCATAGTCATGCAGACCAAAAGGTTAAAGAAAAGATTATGACTGTATAAAAATGAAATATTAGAAAAATTACTTGAATAGGTAACAAGAAATTCTGTCCTCCAAATGGTATTGTCTTTAAAGGGGCACATTGTAAACAAATGGAGCAAGAGTTATCAATTGAAATTCAGGTCCTTTTTATAGCTATGTAAGTTGTTCATAATTTAGACCATTAGTGAGTATAATGATATTTTATTCTTTGGTCTTTTAGTTTTTCTTATCTTCCTGTGTTCTAGATCTTTTAAATCCTTAACTGGATATAAGAATCTATAGTAGCAAGTTAGCCATAAAAATAATTATCATCTTTTTAGGGACAAATAAAAGAAGGTATGAAAAACTATGCTTAGTATTCTAGATTTATCAGGTCCTGGATTTTTTGTCTCTATCTTTAGATGGTTTTGATTTTTTTCTTACTTTTCCACTTGATGTTCTTTTTTTTCTTTCACCCTACTTGATATTCTTTGTTAAATTGTTGGAAAACATGAGCTTGTAGGTCCTGTTTAGCATTTTCATTGACCCAAGTTCTCTTTACTTCAGATTACTGTATGAAGTTAACGGAGTTTTTAGTAGGTTTTTTTATTTTAATGCATCTCGGAGTAATATGAATGTATTTTTGAATGTTTTTAATAGGTGTAATTCTCAAATAATTCTATAACCTGAGTTTTAATTACAGTGCTATGATATAATTACTTGGTTTTAAGGTCTTTACATATGTAATTATTACAGACATCACAGCGTTTTTCCTCAGTTGATGAAGAAGCAAAGCTTCATAAGACCATGTCTCAAGGAGAGATTACGAAGTTGGCAGTGAGACAGAAGGCTTCAGATTCAGATATAAGGTATAAAGCATACACTGACTGTTAATAGGGATAATATAATTTTATTTACTAATAGACCATAGTTAAATACTGAGCATCTTTTTAAAAGCATAATTGATAGAATAGCTATCAATTTTGAAAGTTTTGAAATTTATTTTTCAACAAATACTAAGTACCTACTGTGTGACAGTAGCATAAATAATTCAGATATATATAATGAGCTTTGTCTTTTTATATGTTTAGCACTGTGATTTGGGCAAAGTCTTTACATCATTATATGACTTAGGATTTTTGGTTGTAAAAGAAAAGAGATTAGACCAGATTAGACTGAAAATATTTTCCAGTTTTGGACTTGGATTCTGTTCTGAGTTAAGTGTTTCACAAATGGAACTGGAAAAGACTTTCAGGAAAAACTCTGTTCTCTTTAGGAGAGTATATGAAGTTTTTATTTACCAAGAATATGTCTTGGGCTTCCCTGGTGGAGCAGTGGTTGAGAGTCTGCCTGCTAATGCAGGGGACATGGGTTTCAGCCTTGGTCTGGGAAGATCCCACATGCCGTGGAGCAACTAGGCCCGTGAGCCACAACTACTGAGCCTGTGCGTCTGGAGCCTGTGCGTCTGGAGCCTGTGCTCCGCAACAGGAGAGGCCATGACAGTGAGAGGCCCGCGCACCACGATGAAGAGTGGCCCCCGCTTGCCACAACTAGAGAAAGCCCTTGCACAGAAATGAAGACACAACACAGCCAAAAATAAAAATAAATTAATTAAAAGAAGGCTCAAAAAAAAAAAATGTCTTTGTCCCTTACCGTGTTATATAAGGCAGTTGGGCCCTCACTGAACATTTGAATATCTCATTGAAATCTATCTGGTTCATAACCCTATTAAAGATCAGTTTCTCAATGACTGTAGAGGCATAATCCAAGGTAACCCAAATCTAGAGCAGATTATGCTGGAGATCAAATTTTGGGAAACAAAATGTA